>NC_091963.1:92472534-92772534 GCF_031021105.1 Erythrolamprus reginae | reverse complement strand
TTTTATCAGAGCCCCACATAAGCAAGGAATACTGTAATTAATATAAATAGTCTGGGCTATATATTAGTTTCTTACCTATTTACCCAAAAGCAGATATTGGTGAGGGAAAATACATTTAAGAATGGATGGGGAGAGAACAGTTGACAAAATCTTTCCAACTGTCCTGACAGCAATTTTCCTTCCTCATGATCCCTATGATTTAGATTTTCTGAATTGTGGCAAAATATAAAAAGAAATATCTTCCATGATGGCAATGACTAAACACCTGGCTTATTATTGACTGCTTGATTAGATAACCTTTTGGTTCTCCTTAAAAAAAGCTTTTTAATGGTCAGTAATAATTCCTCTCTCCATTAAGAACAAGAACAACAACAAAAGAAATTTGCCTAAAACATGCAAGTGCCACATTATAAGTAGAACATAAGTTAAACACACTTAAGAAGCAACAGTTGCAGGTGACTCAAGTAAATGTGCACTGCCCTATATCATTTATCCCAGAATTCAACCAATAATAAAATGGTTTCACCACCCCAAATTTTATTACTTGTCTAGATTTGGATATATGTAAACATACTTCCAATGACTTCTCCAAAATTTCTGGGTACTTGATTCCCCACAATACTTAGCAAAGTGTTACATTTCTTATTACATTACAACTCCCTTCCTTATTTCCCTCCCTTTATTTCATTTCCTCTGAAGCCCACTTACCAGTAACCACAGCTAGAGCCCCACAATGTTATAACTCCACAAACTAATACCATTGATGCTTGAACATCATGTATTTCACTGACATAGGTGAGTTGTCTGAATAGGGTCACAGAGGTCAGGAGAACAAGGGCCAAAGTGCATTGCTCCTCTGGAGTTGAGGTAGAATGGAGAAAATAAGCCCCTGATCTTGAGGCTGATCTTGTCACAAGACTTAATGAACCCTGAACGCTGCAGTTTTAAAAGCTGACCACAGCAACTACACTGGATTTCTTTTAAACTCTAACCTCCTATTAATGGAGAAAAACTTCACCTCTTTATATTTGTGCAGACTAGATTTCCTTCCTAGATTTCCTTGATATGAAAATTAGAATTAGAATTGTTTTATTGACCAAGTGTGATTGGCCACACATGGAATTTGTCTTGGTGCATATGCTCAGTGTACATAAAAGAAAATAAAGATTTGTCAAGAATCATGTGATACCACACTTAATGATTGTCAATTGAGACAACAATAAAGCTGTGAGCTCCAAATGTTGCCAACAACATGAATCCTGAAATTCCAATTTGAGATAAGACTATGTTTTAAGATTGAGCTATAAAACAAACCGCACACAAAAGCTCAGTCCTGTAATACATGAGCAATAAGAAAACCAGCATCTTTTCTCCATTATTTTACAGATATTATCACACACAGCAAGCTTGTTTTAAGGATGCATTCAGATCCTCCCTACACACTCCAGAAACATCTGGGGGCCCTCTTAAATATTTACACATGAACAGAGATGAGAACATATGCTGCTTGACACAAACACTTGTGCACTGCTAAATGTATTGACAAATCTGGAATTTCTTACTGTTGTCTTGGCTTCTCATTCTGAAAAACAACAGGCTGTGAGCCGCCCCGAGTCTGCGGAGAGGGGCGGCATACAAATCTAAATAAATAAATAAATAAATAAATAAATAAATAAATAAATAAATAAATAAATAAATAAATAAATAAATAAATAAATAAATAAATAAATAAATAAGTGACAAAATGAGCAACAGCTCCAAGGCACAGTTGGAAATGTAAGCAGACATTGAAAGAAAAACTATTGGGGAACAGAAATGGGAAGCCGAAAGAATTTTGCTGAAGAGCTATGTGGCAAACAAATATTAAAGCACAAGGCAGTGCAAACTTTCACTACAATGGAGCCAC
Organism: Erythrolamprus reginae; assembly: GCF_031021105.1. Lineage (NCBI taxonomy): Eukaryota > Metazoa > Chordata > Lepidosauria > Squamata > Dipsadidae > Erythrolamprus > Erythrolamprus reginae. Next base: position 92,770,628 of record NC_091963.1, on the reverse strand, counting down.
AGCTTTCTGGAACAAACACAATAGCAAATACATATTATATCTCAATGGCCACTAATAACAGTGCTCGATGGGAGTAAATGCTTAATCATTGTGTTAGAACTGAACAGTTAGATTAAAACCAGTGTCTTAGAGAATAAAGATGCTTATCTGATATACCTCTTGTCAATTTTGAAACAGTTCAGGCCTGATGCAGCCATCTTACCATTTCTCAGATTGCCACACAGTGTGTGTGTGTGTGTGTAGTCTGGAATGTCAGCCCATGGGAAGTAAGGTCATCTCAACAGATGCTAGCCAGAGACTGAGGAGAGTTGCCAAAAAGATGCCAGAACAACTAGTTTGACAATGTGACTGGTGACCATGAGGGAGGGAATTATCTTTCTAATCTTCATTCTCATCTTCATTGAGAGGATGGAAGAACATATGAAGTTAGTGCGCCAGGTGCTTAAGAAAGTCTTGGCAGCAAATTTATATGCCAAGCTATCCAAATGTGAGTTCCACAAGACTTGCTTAAACTATCTGGGTTACTGACTGTCGAACAATGGAATGGAAATGTATCTGGGTAAATTGAAAGCCATATGCAACTGCTGAGCTTCCTGGGGTTCGCACGACTCTACAGGCAGTTCTTCCCCTCCTTTGCCAAGATCATCCTGCTGCTCACTGAACTACTGAAGACAGGGAAGGAGGGGGGAACCTCAACCTAGCCAGACACTAAACTGGATATGGAGTGGCAGAAGGCTTTCAAGCAATCAAAGAGGCTATTTGCAGAGGTCCTAAAGCACCCTGGCCCAATGGAGACTTTTGTCATCTGGGTGGATACGAGCGATGTAGTAGTGGGGAAAGTGCTACTTCAAAAGAACAGAGAGGGGAAGCTGCAGTCACGTGTCTACATATCCCAAAAACTCAATGAAATGGAGAGGTGCTGGGTGGTGTAGAAAAAGGAAACTTTCACAGTGAGCTGAGCCCTATTGACTTGGCACCATTCCTTGAGGGGAGCAAAGTGCCTTTTTGAAGTGTGGTCTGACCATAAGAACCTAGGGGAACTGAGGATCTCTCAAAACCTGTCACTGAAGTAAGTCTAGTGGGCGCAGTCCTTTAACCAGTTTACCTTCGAGCTGAAATACATTCCAGGGGGGGAAAACCCGGAAGCATCATAGCAAGACAGGCTTGAAAAAGCGAAGTTCCATCGAGGTTCGGTTCGTGAAAAAACCAGCCTGGCGAACTGCCACTGGGGGGAGGGGGCCTTCAGCCCCAAATTGCCTTGAGGGAATGATGAAGAAAGAGAGGCATCTTGGATGACCCAGAGGAGCAGGCAAGTCCCTCAAGCGTTCAGAGACAGCTCTTCAAATTGGTGGTGGAGGCAGTGGCCATTATTAAATGACCACTTCAAAGCTGGGGCAGCCGGACTAGTGTTTCTGCAGTAGTCAATGGACAAAGTGCTGAGAGCGGGTGAGAAAAAGGCCAAGTCACAGATAAAAACATTTTTTTAATTTGGATTTTTAAATACTGTAATTTCCCTAAGATGAAATAGCAGCTAACTGGCACCTGACAACTGTCAAAGGAAAAGGGGTAAAAATGGGGACTAAATTTTTAAAGCCCAAGGACATCCATTTTCACTTTGGATACAATTTTAAACTGGAGAAATAAAAATAACAGAAAGAAGAAACTGGTGAAAAAGAAAACCCTTAGGTTTTGTGGATTTAACCCTGCTGTTCTGTTTAAGAAAAGTAACAAATCTTCTGTCCCCGGGTCACCCTGACCCGGACCGAAAACTCTTCATTTGCAGTGCTTATGTTTGGTCAATTTGAATACTTTTTTCACTTGGAAGGTAGTCTGAACATTTCTGCACACAATGATATGAAAATTGAACTGAAGAAATGAATCCTTATTGGTTTATTTTGCACATAAATATGCCTCCCCCCCGTTTTTGTGAATTTTCTTTAGGTTTATTGATAATTATGCCTGCAAAATACATTCTATTTTACTAAAGTTGGTATGGGATTGGTAGCTTGAACATTTCTGAACATAATGATATGAAAATTGAACTGGAAAAATTGATGCATATTGGTTTATTTTGTTGATGAAATGCACGCCCCCCCCCCGTTTTTTTAAAATAGTCTTCACTTTATGGATAGTTTTGCTAGCAAAATACATTCTATTTTACTAAAGTTGGTGTGGGATTGGTAGCTTGAACATTTCTGAACATAATTATATGAAAATTCAACTGGAAAAATTGATGCATATTGGTTTATTTTGCACATAAATGTATGCCTCCTCCCGTGTTCAATTATTTCAATTTATATAAAAATTATGCTGTTAATTTCAAACTTACATACTTTTTTTTAGTAAAATGGATTTGTTTCATAAAATTAGTTCTCTGGCTACAATGTGGTTGATTTTCAAAAGGATATTCCAAATATTTCTAGACAAATATGTATAAACAGTGACAATAATGGCACATAGCAAGGCCGGGGTGGGTGGGGGGGGGCCCTTTTGTGGCAAAAATAAACCAATAAGAACCATTTTTTCCAGTTCATTTATATTTTTCTTATATTCAGAAATGTTCAATTTAGTATATCAAACCTTTTGGGGGAAAATTCCTTAGGGATTTGTAGCCTTAAAAAATAGAAATTGACACAAAATTAAAAAAGGATGGGGGGAGGGGCTTTTTGATCAAAATAAAAATATAAGTCTCAATTTTTCCAGTTCAATTTTCATATCATTATGTTCATAAATGTTCAAACTAGTTTTCCAGTTGAAAAAGTTTTCAAAAAGATCAAATTCAAGTACCTAAAAAAATTATTTTTGGTCCGGTCATATACGAACAGAAACAGACTCGAAGTTATGATTTTTTTTTGCCCAGGAAACAATTAGCCACCAACCCAAAAATATTTTTTTATTATCAGCATTGTTAAATTGAGTAAATGAATGCCTAAGATTTTAAAGAATATTTCGGATTTGGAGCATAAAAAAATAAAAAGTGAAAATGGTTGCAAGCAGCCGAGGGGGGGGGGGGAGGAGGCCTTATTTCTGATATTAAAAAACCAATAAGAATCATTTTTTTCAGTTCCTTTATATTTTTCTTATATTCAGAAATGTTCAAGCTACCAATCCCACACCAACTTTAGTAAAATAGAATGCATTTTGCAAGCAAAACTATCCATAAATTGAAAAAAATTTCACAAAAACGGGGGGGGGGGGGGGCGTGCATTATATCCGCAAAATAAACCAATAAGATTTACTTTTTTCATTTCAATTTTCATATCATTGTGTGCAGAAATGTTCAGACTACTTTCCAAGTGAAAAAAGCTTTCAAAAAGACCAAACATAAGCACTGCAAATGAAGAGTTTTCGGTCCGGGTCAGGGTGACCCGGGAACAGAAGATTTGTAACTTTTTTTGCCCAGCAAAAACTAAGCCCCCCACCCCCCCCCAAAAAAAATTCTCATAGAGAGAACCCCTGAAATGATGAAAAGTCATGAAATTTCAAGTTTCAGATATGCAGGGAAATTTTTTTTACAGGGACTCAAACTTGGCTTCGGGTCGCATACGACCCGAACAGAACAGCAGGGTTAAAGTAATTATTGGATATTTTTGACAATCAACTGGAAGCATATTGTGAATTGGACAGTGCCATCTACTGGTGGGAAGAAAATACTGCAACAATTTGTAAAATATTGAAAATATTGCAAGAATTGTAACAATTTGTGGATTATAAAAGAAAAAGTGTCTAAACTTCAATTGCAAGAAAATAAGAAAATGAGAAATTTTAGGGAGTATTCTGCTTTGGCCAGACTGTTTGACTGTTTTTTGATAGTGGCGGAAGATAAATAAACTCTGTAATTGGACTGGATTGGATTATTGCTTGAACTAAAGTTTAAAAAAATTGAATAAAAAAAAGAAAAAGACTGTATAGTTTGAAATTAGTATGAAGTCAGATAAAAAATTTAATTGGCAATATGGAAGATTGAATGCATGAAGAAGTGTTTGCTATGTTAAAAGCAGTAGGTGAAACTGTAAAAGGTGATAAAAAGTTAGAAACTAAATTGGAGCATGAAATAGCAGACGAGTCAAAAAATAAGTTTGAAGATTTTGAGCAGAAAGTAGAAGAAAGGGTGGTTAAGAGAAACAAGGAACAAGAAAATAATACAATAGAAGAGATGGAATTCAAAAAATTGAATTATTTCACTGGGGTTTATAGTAGCGAGGGAAAAGTTGAAAGAGGAGAAAAGTACTTAAAAAGAACCAATCAAAAGGTAGAAAACAAATTGCTGGGAAGAGATTAGAAAAATTTATTGAACAATAAATTTTAAAGAGACTTCTAATGAAAAGCTACAAGACATAAGAATAAGGAAAAGAAAAAGAAATTAAAGGAATAGGGCAAAAGGAGATATTTAGCAAGAAATGGAATTGGTGCAGGGTATCCAGAGGGGCCTAGCTCATCTTCCTCAGAATCTGACATTACCAGAGGTGGACAAGGACCGCTTACAACAAGGGGGAAGTTTGGAATGTCATCCCAAAAGACAACAACGGACCATCCCATGGGAGCAAAGGTCATCTTAATAGGTGCTGGCCAGAGACTGAGGAGTGTTGCCAAGGAGATGCCAAAACATCAAACAATACAATGTAACCTGTAACCATGAGGGAGGAAATTGTATTTTCTTTAATTATACTGAAATTACAAGAAATGTTTAGAACTAATTTTATTTCCGCTTGTGCTGAAATCATGTACTTAATAAAACACTCCTTAAAGTCTCAGTGCTGATTGGATGGGTTCATCGCTTGGAATCTTGACAACATTCTGGTTCAGAAGTAAATACTTTCCAAGGCATACTGGAATCATTTTTACCTTGAAAAATAAAAAAGCTCCAAGTGCAAGACAGGCAAAACTACACCCAAATGTATAATGTGGGTACAATAAGACCTGTAGATTTGCACCAGTTCTGGCATGACAGCTAATCATAGTTGTACCCAGGGCCGCCATCAGAAATTTTGGGGCCCCATACAGCCTAAGTGTCTGCCCCCCCCCCGCCATTTTAAAACTACTTTAAGTCGCCGAGCCACTCCATCCCCCGGGGATCATTTCTCACTTTACGCCAAGCGAGGCGGTCCCATATGCCAGTGTTTCCCAACCTTGGCAACTTGAAGATATCTGGACTTCAACTCCCAGAATTCCCCAGCCAGCGAATGCTGGCTGGGGAATTCTGGGAATTGAAGTCCAGATATCTTCAAGTTGTCAAGGTTTGGAAGCACTGCCATAGGCTATTTCAGGAACTGGGTTAAGCCGATTGTGTGGACTTGTCCAGGAGAAAGAAAGAAGCGGGAGCGGAGAGGGAAAGAAAGAGCCTCCTGGCATCGGTCAGGCGGAGCGTGGCTTATTTACGGCTCCTTGGCACTTCTCCCTTCTTGGAAGAGGCCTTGTTGACAAAACCATGTGCTTTCTAGAGAGGGGAGGGGGATCCCACACCCAGCAGCCACCGGCGAGGAGCTGGAAAGGAGGAGGGGAGAGAAAAAGCAGGACACCAGCAGTCAGGCGGGTGTCTTGAGGGGGCACTCCCATCTGGAAGGAAGGGAAGAATGGCGAGGGCGAGCTATGAAGGAAGGAAGGAAGGTAGGAAGGAAGGAATGGTAAAAGGGGTGATCAAGAGAGGAATGGGTGAATGAATGGATGGAGGGTGGGAAGGAAGGAAGGAAGGAAAGAGGGAAGGAAGGAACAGAACAGAGGAAGGGCACAAAAGAAGCAAGGAAAGGTGTGAAAGGGGAGAGTAAGAGAGGAAGGAGTGAGGGAGGAAAGAGAAGGAAAGCAAGAAATGGAAGGAGGGAAGGAAAGAAAGAAAGAAAGAAAGAAAGAAAGGGGGAAGGGACAGGAACAGAGGAAGGAGGCAAGGAAAGTTATGAAAGGGGAGAGGAAGAGAGGAAGGACTGAAGGAAGGGAGGGAGGAAAGAAGGTAGGAAGGAGAAAGAAAAGAAGAAATGTAGGGAGGGAAGGTAAAAGAGAGAAAGAAAAAGAGCAAGAAAGAAAGAAAGAGAAAGAAAGAGAAATAAAAAGAGAGAGGGGGAATGAAAGAAATGGAGGGAGGGAAGGAAGGAAGGAAGGAAGGAGAGAAAGCAAAAGAAAGAAAGAAAGCAAGAGAAAGAAAAAAGAATGAAAGAGCAAAAGAGAAAGAGAGAAAGAAAGAAAAAGAAAGAAAAGAAAGAAAGAAAGAAAGAAAGAAAGAAAGAAAGAAAGAAAGAAAGAAAGGCAACTCCAAAGAAAGGTTCACTGAGCGGATGCATGAAAAGAGGGACTGGGATCTCCACTTGCCTCCTCCTCGCGCCTCGCCCTTCCCACCTTCCGCCCCAGGGCGGCCGCCTGCCTGCACTTACCTGCTCCCAGCGCCAGCAGCAGGATGGCGAGCGAGTAAGCCGGCGCCCCTCAAAAAGAAGCCATTGGCTCCGGGTGGCGGGCGGTGTTCACAGGCCTCCCGAACCCCCGGCCCAGCACCTCCGGAGGCCGAAAGGCGTGGCTCTCTTGCCCTCGCAATCCTCGGGGGGACACAAGGCCGTCAGAGAAGCCGGCTGGGCTCAGCCCTCTCCCGGCTTCCCCAATTGCGCTTCCCCAGCAGCGCGGCTTGGCTTCCGGAGGGCTGAGGCCGAACCACCCCCGCGGTGGCTCCTACTTCCGCGGCTGCCATCGGGGCTCCCTGCCTGTCTGCTGGCCTCCCTGCATTCTTTCCTTGCGGGGGTGGGAAGGAAGGTGCGGGCCGCGGTCGGCGAGGTGTATCTGGTCCTTTCGCTCGCCTTGGCGCGCTTTTCCCCATCGCAATCGGGATTGGAGAGGTTTTGGCGGGCGCGCCCCCCCCCCCCCATTTTTCAATTTGGCCGGGCCCCTGACGCCACTACCGGTAGTACCGGCCTATTGGCGGCCCTGGTTGTACCACTCCACTTTCCTTAATCTTACAGACTATAAAACAGCATTAAGCTGTGTCTACTTGTCATGTCTCAGAATTAGTAGTACTTTGAAACAACAAAGATCATCTCAAAAATACTCCCAATTTCTCCTTCTGAGGATCAGCTCTCTTTAGATGGGAGCAGACAACATAGCAAGTCAGCATTTTTGGACAGAAAACTTAAACTAAAGCTAAATCACTCAATGATAACTCAGAGCCTGGAAACTTAAGCTATTATTTCCCAGGCATGATTTTATTGTTCCACATAACATGATGACAAAGCTCTTTTCCATCATCTGATTGAAGCTGCCTACTTGCATTTTAAGTTATGATTCAGCATGCTGAAAAGGAAGTTTATCTGATGTTGAGCTTGATCGCTATGATGATGGGGAAGAGTTTAAGAATTTTTTCTTTATTTCTTTTTAATTCTATTTAAAAAAAAATTAAAATAGAAAATCCAAAGAAAAAATCCCACAGAAAACAAACAAAAAACAAAAAAATCCAGAAAACAATCAAAATATATTAAAAAGGCATATCAAAAAACAATACATATTATCTCTTCTAGTTCAATACTGATCCTACATTAGTACATTAGTTTCCTTCTCTTGTGATACAGGCCCTCCCAATACTTTTAAACTACTAAATCCATTTGCAGATTGACTTCCATATACAGTACTGTATTAGTAACAAACTAACTAATAGGAAGAATAAAAATGCCAAAACAAAATTAAAGTTTCAAAAATCTTTGTTAACAAAATGTTATTGCATTCCACTCATAGAAAGTTTACTATGGCATGTTATCTATCCCAAGCCATCACAAAAATTATCAATAATTCATCCTGAATAAAAAAATGTTTATTTCTTAATACTATCTTTTATCAGTTGTTGTTTAATTAAATGTAATAGAATCAGTCAAGAATAAGTCTATCTTCCAATCAAAATCCAAATAGAAGATGTTACTAATTAACTGTAATGAATCCATCTATTCAATCTTTGTAGAAGAAAGGATTTTTGTCATTTCCCCTTGAGATTTGATATTATAATAGAAATATACAGATTTGAACTTTATGACAACAGAATAAATCAATTTTGTTAGTTCTCAAGCTGTAAAAATATATTTTTGATCTGGAACTGGATCAAAGTCCTTCTGTGTGTCTTTATCCAAAGTTCCCAACATTTTTTGCAAAAAGATTATGGTCTCATCCAGCTTTCTAAAGAGAAACTCAGTTAAAGGTTGAATATTTCCCCACCCTCCTTTTTTTAGTTTTCAGTCACTCTTCAGCAATTTTTAGCTGTGAAACTTCATCAGGAAAAAAGAACAGAAAAGGTATGTTTTCCTCTATATTTCAGTTATAAGAAATTTATAAGAAAAAAATGAATAGAAATAAACTCCAGATATTTTGCAAATTCAAAAAGTATGGAATCAAGTGGTGAGAATCTTCATCCCCAAAAGCGGTCATGTTTCCATACCGAAGAGACAGAGGTTATCCAACATATACCAAAAAGAAAAAAGAAAAAGCAATTAAGAGTTCAGCAAGGGATTCAACCACTAATAAGCTGTTAAAGCAAAAAGGAAAATAAAACAAATTCGAAATGTGAATGTTAATACTCAGGCATGCTTAGATAATGAAACTGCTTGGTAGGCAAGTTTATATGTCAGGTGACATTGATCGCTTCCAAAAGGAATTGGAATCTTCAAGACCTCTCTTCCCATCTGAGTCCACAATTATCCAAAAGTCATATTGGGTCATCCTAAGTACTTCCATTCAAACCTGGAAGCAGCACTACCAAAGAACAGATTGTGGATAAGAGAAAAAAGAAACCCTTATTATACATGAGCCACCTTGAGAGGAAGGCTCTAATTTAAGAAATCTTTTCAATTTACATGATCAGTGATGCTAATAAATTCCTCTCCCTTTTTACATAACGACAGCTGATAGAAAAGCCCTATTTCTTATTCAGCTTGCTCATCCAAAGAGAAAATGCTTCAACTCATTCATTTGCTCAATTCATTTGCATTCATGTAAACAAATATGAATGCATGAATGCATTTTCAGATAGAAATATGTCAATATTTTAATTTAAATAGAAATATAATTTGTTTGCCTAGTCTGGAAACCCGACTAGGTAATTTTCAGGCCTATTATCCCAGTGATAAATTGAAGGTTGCTGTTCTTTCTTTGAGAGGTCCTTGCTGCTGTCTGAACTTCTGTCATGCCGAAGCCAGAATTCTTGGAAGTTTTGGCCTGCCACATTATGCTATGGAACTTGGGGTGGTGGTGGATAGATGTCATGACACATTCCTTTTAGGTTCTCAAGGTCAGTCTTTGTTCAGCATCTGTCTGGAAGCTGCTGGGCGTTGCAGGATACGTTGGTAGAAGAAATATGGTTCATGTGATGGGCTTGTGGGAGGAGATACAAGGAAACAAACTCTAATCTGGGTGGAGATTCACAACTTTAGATTCAGGTTTTTCCAGTTGTGCTAACATGGCCCTGTTAATAAATTGGAACTTTGAAGAAGGCAAAGCTTTGGATTTTGATTTATTTCTCGGATGGTATTTGGAACGTGACAACTTCCTTGTTTTCTTGAAGATGTTTCATTATCCAAACTAGGTAACATCAGGATTTATAATAGAGGTTGTCATGCAATGTCTAGAAGCCATAGCACTTCCACAAATACAATTGAAAATATGGATCAGATATGAAGATGGCACATTCACCATTATAAAAAATGACTAATTAGAGAACACCAACAAAACAGGGATCGTTTTAACTTACCTTCACTACTGGTTTGAAATTTGAATACCACCACTGCAACAGAACCACCAATAACACTTTTAAAGGAATCCAGTTAACTAGAGAAGAAGAAAACAACAACTTGTTATCCTTCTTGGACATCCTGATCAGCAGAGACCACAATGGCAAACTAGAAACTCAAGTCTTCAGAAAAACCACCCACACAAACCAAGTGTTTCACTACGAAAGCAACAACCTAACTTCCCACAAGAGAAGCTGCCTCAGGACTTTATTTAGATGAGCCCAAACACAGCATGGCAATCCAGAACAGCAGAAAAAGGAAATGGAACATATTTATACAACATATTCCAACAAAATGGATATCTGTGCAAGTTTATCAAAACGTCCTTGGCCATTCAACCCAATACAACCAACACAAAGCCTAAAAGGAATTGCACTGCCATACATCAAAAATATCTCAGAGATCACCAACAGATTCCAAAAACCACATGGAATCGGCATTGCACACAAGCCAACTAAAGCCCTTCAAAACACCCTAAGCAGACTAAAAGACTCAACAATTCCAGAAGAAAAAACACATCATCTACAACATACAATATAAGGACTGCAATAACCATCATGTAGGACAAACAGGCAAGACTGGCAGAATGCATCCACAAATATCTACATCGTTTTCCCAAAAGTAAGACCCACTCCCAAAGTAAGACCTAACATGATTTCTTTTTTTTTTTGGTTGGTTTAATATAGGTCTTACCCCCAAAATAAGACCATGGATGGATGTACCTAGTACAAGAGGCAGCAAGCATGTGGGGCCTGACAATGTCCAGCAGCAACCACCGCCTGCTGGGTCCTTGGTGCAGCACAGATAAGTCCAAGCGAGGAGGCAAAGGCCGGGAAGGGGAGGAGACAAGCGATCCGGACATGTTGCATGACTTCCTGCTTCACAGGAGGCTGGTGGGGGGCTTGTGTGATAGCACTGCCAGCAGACAGAGGCAGGAGAGAAGGCATGTGATCCTGACATCGCGCATGGGTGCCTGCTCTGGTGCAGCGGTGGGCAAGGTAAGTGATGGTGTGACATAATGGATGGTGCATTAGACTGCCTCTCTCCCCCCCCCCCCCCCCAAATGCCTCTGCCTCTGTCTGGCTCTACCATGCATTTTTTGACCAGAGGGAGACTATCGCTGTCATTTTTCAGTCTGAGCAAAAAGTGTGTTTGCCCTGAGAAACACTGTAAGCCATTGTGGCTGTGGGCAAGCAGATGGTGGGAGGGAGTGGGCAGGCGGCCATAAAATAAGGCATCCCTCCAAACAAGACCTAATGTGTCTTTTGGTCAAACAAGCAAGCTCAGTAAACAGCAAGGACCCCTCATGTCAACTCTGAGCTACAAATATTTTTCTTTATTTGTTCTTTCTTTTTAAGTAAAGTTTTATTTTTGCATGGTACATCTTTTAAGCAGACTTCACGAGATTATTTTACTTTTCTTTCCTTTAAGTATTTTTCTCTCAAAAAATTATTTCTAAGCACATTGGAGCCTAGGGAGCTCAAGGACTATTATAATAGAGTAAAATTATAATGTAAGTGGCAGGAAATTCTTATTTTAGAAGGATTAACATTTGTTCTAGATAATTAAATATAGTTCAGGAAAAGTTTGTAATAATAAAAAACAGAACTTCAACTAATTTTCAAAAATATTTTTTTTGTTTCTTCTCACGGATTTTCAAAGGTCACTCAAGCCTAGAACAATGACACATATCTTAGAATCTACCTAGATTTACACAGATTTAGATTTATAATAAATCTTTATTATGATCATAGACCAGTAAATAAAAACATTAAAAAACAATAATAAAAAATAAAGATAAAGGAGACAGAATAATATACTGCAATTAGTGGTGAACTAACAGAGAGCAGTTTAAATTTGCCTAATTTTATACATAACATAGCAGAATTCGGCTACATTCAGGGAAACTACTTCATACTGCTCTGATGCATGTATCAGCATTTCCCCAATATTTTATTAGATAAGATGTTACAAAGTGGGTCTAAGAGTCCTTATAGAACCGTGATGGCGAACCTATGGCACACGTGCCATGGGTGCCATACAGAGCCATATGTTAGCTCCAGCTGATTTTCAGCCTTCTGGAGAGTAGGGGAGGTCGTTTTTGCCTTTCCCGGGCTTCAGGAAAGTCTCCTGAGTTGGTGGATGCCGAAAAATGGACCGAATGGCCTAACAGGTAGTTTGGAAATGAACTTCTGGTTGGGCCATTTTTCACTTGCCCCAGGCTTCAGGAAAACTGGAATCTGTTTTTTGCCATCCATAGACTCCGGTGGTTTCAGTGAAATATTACGTGTGTAGGCATATGTGTGCACGTACCCCTTTGGCACCTGAGCAAAAAAAATAATTCACCATCACTGTTATAGAAGATTTATATAGGACATAAACTATAGCAGTGATGGTGAACCTTTTTTCCCTCAGGTGCCAAAAGAGCACGGGCATGTGCTATCGCGCATGTGTGAGTGTTCACACCCATAATTCAATGCCTGGAGATGCCAGGATGTCCACACCCATAATTCAATGCCAGCTTCCTCCATCCCTCAGAGGCCCTCTGGAGGCCAGAAATGTTTCCGAACTTCGGGTGGGCCCAATAGGTTTGTGTTCCCCCTTCCTCAGTTCCAAAGGCTCCCATGGAGCTGGGGGAGGGTAAGTATTTTTAACCCTTCCTACACTAACTTGGTATGGGGAAAAAAGGATAATTCAGATGAAAGGCTCTTCTAATTGCACATTACTGTGTTTCCCTGAAATTAAGACAGGGGCTTATTTTTTGACACCCCTCCCCAAATGGCCCTGGCCTTATTATTGGGGATGGCTTATTTTTTGGAGGTGCAAGAGGTACCTCACCTGTCACCTCTAAATTGTGCCCATAATGTGTCCTGCCTGGGACTTGTATCTTGGTTGTGTTCCTCAGTATTGTGTCCATGAAAGCCCATTGTACCGGTAAAAAAACTTCATGCGAATTCAATCAAACTTCTTGATCTTGCAATAAGTTTTCCTTTAATAGTACAATGGGCTTTCTTACCTGGACACAACTCTGAGGAATGCAACGAAGCTACAAGTCCCAGATAGGACACCCATCCCACAGTCCTCCCCACCATGAGATGCCCATTGCGGCAAGAGACAGATTTGGGACAGGCAGAAACCGCCAGGTAAAGAGCACTTGTCCAAGCAGCCACTGCCCTGGCTGGATTTGGAAGCCAAAGAGACAGAGTTTGGGGCAAAGAAAGACTTCTGCTGCTTTCCTTCCATGCAGCCAAAAACAGAAGCAGCATAAATCTTTATTTCTTTCCCTCAAACTCTGGCTGTTGCGGGAGAGGATTCCCTCAATTCTGATCGTTTTTTGTCCACTGGCTTCTGCCTTTCCTGATTCTCCCCCTTGCCATGTGCGCATGTGAGAGAGCAATCAGGAGGCGGCTATACGCACACCCCATAGAACTTGGTTGCTTGGTTGCTCTGGCTTGCCTGCAAGAGCGTTTTAAAACTTGTTCCTGCCTGCGCAGAGGCAGGGCTTGATGCTTGCCTCACCTTCCTCATGGGCATTTAAAATTTATTTATTTATTTATTCGATTTTTTTAATGCCGCCCTTCTCCTTAGACTCAGGGTGGCTTACAACATGTTAGCAATAGCACTTTTAAAAACAGAGCCAGCATATTGCCCCCACAATCTGGGTTCTCATTTTACCCATCTCAGAAGGACAGAAGGCTGAGTCAACCTTGAGCTGGTGATGAGATTTGAACTGCTGACCTGCAGATCTAGCAGTCAGCGTTTAATGACTTTTCAGCAGTGGGTGACCAAGCAAGTGGAGGATGTGGCAGAGTTGAAGAAGAGATGGGAGGCGAGCAAAGGAGGAGGTGGCAGCAGAGCTGAGGGGGCGGTGCGAGCAAAGGAGGAGTCATTCTGAAATGTGCTTCTGCCTGCAAGGAAGGCATTGATGCTTGCTCCCTGTTCTTCGCGGGCAGGAGTGCATTTCAAATTGACGTAGGCAGAGCCCTTATGAGTTGAGCTAGGGTGTACTTGTGCACCTGTCTCTTGCTTGCGGTCACTCTCCCAGCCAAAAGAGTGCTCGCTGCAGAGGGGCCACCAGCATGTCCCCTCTTTCCCCAGAAAGTATTTGGAGGGACCTATTTTCAGGGTCTTATTTCAAGGCATATTTCCAAAAGCCCTATCAGACTTATTAATGGGACATGTCTTATTATAGAGAGTTGGGAGTGGGAGGCACAGTTATTTGGTGGGTTTGCCTCTATCTTTCTGGTCAGCCAAGTTGGTGTTGGTAGGAGGACAGAGGTTGACCCCTAGGCCCTTCCTTTAGGGGGTGCCTTAGGGTTCAGTCCTCTATCTCCTTTTATTTATCATCTACATGAAACCGCTGTATGAGATCATCCGATGACATGGGGTGAGGTATAAACAATATCCTGATGATACCCATTTATATATCTCCACCTCGTGTCAATTCAGTGAAGCCATGGATATAATGTGCCAGTGCCTGGATGCTGCCAGGGCTTTGCGCATGCGTCGAGAGTAGACGCTCCCACAGAACACTCTCCAGATGTGATTAGAGAAAACAAATCTTAACCCTTAACAGCCCTCTCAAACTAAGTGAAAAGTGGTCTGAGAGGTAGAGAATTTAAAAGAGACTTGGAAAACCTGCTGGGATCAGCTAAAAAGAGGAGTTACCAGAACTTCACTGTTAAAAAAGTGAGTAAAAAATGACAAAGGGAAATGGCGACTATTCCAGATCTGGGGGGAAAAATGGATAAACTCCTTCAGGCATTTGCAAACGTAGGACAACAACTCAAAGACATGCAATTAGCCATGAAAGAAGTGACAAACGGTATGAATGAATTAAAAGTCCAATCCAAAGATCAGGAGACAAGGATCTCGAGACTTGAGGCAGATAGAAAAAAACAAGAGCAGCGTATAAACAATTTAGAAGACCGGGAAAGAAGATCAAACTTACGTTTAAGAGGATTTAAGCAGGATTTTGCTGAAAATAATAATTTAATTCAATTGATTTACCGATGGCTCTTAGAAAACACAATCACAGTGGATTTGAATGAATTTGAAAGAGTTCATTGGGTCCTCGGAATTCAGGCAATCAGAGAGACATTGTGGTAAGATTTGCCTTGGAGCGGAGGGCTGCAGAAGTTTTTAGAGAGCTTAAACAAACTCCTAATCTCCATTACAAAGGCTCTCCTGTCCGTGTCTTGAAAGACTTGTCTGCTCAAACGCTGCAGGCAAGAAATCAGATGAGACCTGTTGCGAACCTGCTTTTTCAGAACAATCTTCATTTTACTTGGAAACACCCAGCCACGATTCTGGTCTTCAAAGATACCAAAACTTATCTGGCAAGTTCTCTGGAGGAGGGAATGGAAATGCTTCGACAATTGGGAATAAACGTCAACAAAAGAGATAACTGGAGCTGTTGGGGGAGAAGGAACAGGAGATGTGATTCGTGATTTATCTACAGGAGATCCTACCAGCCAAGAGTCTGCGAAGGAGGAATCATTGCATTAGAAAAGGAACTAGCTTTACTCTGAGAGAAGGGAAAGAAGGAGGAGGGGCGAGCTACACGTCAATGAAAGGAATAAGCACTGGATTGTATAATTGGCATTGTTGTTCCCAGCTGATTAGCTTTTTGGGTATTCTCTTTCCTTTCAATACTTAATAAGGGGAAAGGAAAGAATAGAGTGGGGGTTGAGGGTTACTATTTGTTACTTAAATGGGTAAATTTTTAGAGCGTACTTGAGGGATAGCAAAGCCATGGGTGCCTCTCGGAGCCAATGGAGGTTTTTTCCATTGATTCCCCCTTGGGGGAATGTTGAGGGAGGAGCATTGGGTGGGTGTTTAAAACTACAAATGAAGAATCTTCCAATATGCTTCGCTTTACAGAGGAGAGATATATATCTGAAAGGAAGGGGTGAAAAGGTCTTGATGTCATTAAATGTGAATGGAATGTCATCACAGAATAAACGTTATAGAATTATGAAACTGGCTAGGGACAAAAAAGTAGATTTCTTATTTTTATCAGAAACACATAAAGGGAGAAAAAGAGAAGATAAATTAACTAATTATAAGGACTGGGGAAGGATATATGAATCTAGGGGGAATACTAAAGGAAAAATGAATAATAAGGTAATAACATTGGCAGTAATTTACACCCCAAACACAAATACAAAGCAATTTATATTAAATACAAAGTGCAAATTGAATAACTTTGCAGAAGGCATAGTGATTCTGGCAGGTAATTTTAATATTGAATTGATAGCAGGGAAACAAGGAAAAAATAATTTGCCTTTAAATAAATTAGGTATGTTGGATCTTCATGCCGAAGCGACAAATAGAGGTACGTTTTATTCAGCTAGGCACAATAAGTTTAGCTGCATTGATTATATATTAATGAATAAAACTGGGAATCCATATCTTAAAAGAGCTGAAACTGAAAGCATTTGGTTATCAGACCACGCCCCATTATTAGCAGTGATTGTATTTTATTTAAATAATAAACAAAAAACATGGAGATATAATCCTCTTGTGTCGGTAAGAGAAGAAGATAAATTGAAACTCCAAAAAGAATTGACTGAATATTTTAAAATAAATGATATGGGAAATATGAAGCAATCAATAATTTGGGATGCACATAAGGCCTTTAGGAGAGGGAATTGTATTAGTACTGAAATCTATATTTTAAAAAAATGCGAGGTAGAAAGGAAAAAGCTAATTAAAGAAATAGAGTTAACTCAAGAAAGATTGAGAATCACAAGAAATAGGAGTGGAATAATTTATTAAAAATTAAAAAGAAGCAACTGAGACTTATGGATGAACAAATATGGAATAAAATGAGATTGATTGTAAAGCAGAAAAATTATGGGATATGGGAATAAATCAATGAAACAAATGGCAAATTATTTTAAAAAAAGAAAAGAAAAATCTTGCATCGCTGCATTAAAGGATTAAAAAGGTGTAATAAAACATAGTAATGATGAATTGCAAAAAATAATGAAAGAGTTTTATGAAAAGTTATATTAAAAAGATCAGGTCATTCTGCAAACTATAGAGGTTAAGGAGAAACTAACCGAAGAAGACAAACAAATATTAAATGGGAAAATAACAAATGATGAAATTATTAGAGTTATTAATGGGTTGAAACCTGCTAAAGCTCCAGGCCCAGAGGGACTTACGTGGGAATACTATAAGACTTATGTGATTCAATTATTACCGTATTTGGAGAAATTATTTAATAACATACTTCAAACCATTAATATTCCACAGTCATGAAAGACATCCGAGATTATTACTATCCCAAAACCAGATCGGGATTTGTTAGATCCGGGATTCTATCGCCCCATCAGTTTACTAAACCAGGATTATAAAATATTTATGAAAATTACAGCAAATAGGATAGAGAGTATCTTACCAAAAATAATTGGTGAAGACCAATATGGATTTGTTAAAGGAAGGAAAATTTATGAACCAATTAGAAATGTTGTTAATGTGTTACACCATGCTACCACTACCAAAAATAAATTATGTGTCTTAAAGTTAGATGTGTATAAAGCATTTGATAAAGTTAATCATAATTACCTGTTTCAACTTTATAAGGAATTAAATATGGGAGAAAATTTCTGTCAAAATATAAAAGAAATTTATAAGGATAATATGGCCTACATTAGGGCAAATGGAAATAGAACAGAGAAAGTTAATACAGTGGTACCTTGAGATACGAGTTTAATTCGTTCCGGACCTGGGCTCTTAAGTCGAGCAGCTCTTATCTCGAACGACTTTTCCCCATAGGAATTAATGTAAATAATTTTAATTGGTTCCAGCCCTCAAAAAACTCACAAAGTTAGTCTAAATTATGCAGAAAGACATGTTTTTAATGAAGAAATGTACATGTACATATAAATGAATAATGAAGTTTCTTTCACTTAACTTGTAAACTTTCTTAAACTTTTAAATTTACATATGTTCAACTTCTCTGCCACCCAATCCTGTAGGACAGAGGTCCCCAACCCTTTTTGCACCAGGGACCGGCTTTAAGCGATCAAGAGAGGAATGGGTGAATGAATGGACGGAGGGTGGGAAGGAAGGAAGGAAAGAGGGAAGGGACAGGAACAGAGGAAGGAAGCAAGGAAACTTATGAAAGGGGAGAGTAAGAGAGGAATGAGTGAAGGGAGGGAGGGAAGAAGGTGGGAAGGAGAAAGAAAAGAAGAAATAGAGGAAGGGAAGGTAAAAGAGAGAAAGAAAAAGAGCAAGCAAGCAAGCAAGCAAGCAAGCAAGCAAGCAAGCAAGCAAGCAAGCAAGGGGGAAGGGACAGGAACAGGAAGGAAGCAAGGAAACTTATGAAAGGGGAGAGTAAGAGAGGAATGAGTGAAGGGAGGGAGGGAGGGAAGAAGGTGGGAAGGAGAAAGAAAAGAAGAAATAGAGGAATGGAAGGTAAAAGAGAGAAAGAAAAAGAGCAAGAAAGAAAGAAAGAAAGCAAGAAAGGGGGAAGGGACAGGAACAGAGGAAGGAAGCAAGGAAACTTATGAAAGGGGAGAGTAAGAGAGGAATGAGTGAAGGGAGGGAGGGAGGGAAGAAGGTGGGAAGGAGAAAGAAAAGAAGAAATAGAGGAAGGGAAGGTAAAAGAGAGAAAGAAAAAGAGCAAGAAAGAAAGCAAGAAAGAAAGAAAGAAAGAAAGAAAGGGGGAAGGGACAGGAACAGAGGAAGGAAGCAAGGAAACTTATGAAAGGGGAGAGTAAGAGAGGAATGAGTGAAGGGAGGGAGGGAGGGAAGAAGGTGGGAAGGAGAAAGAAAAGAAGAAATAGAAGGGAAGGTAAAAGAGAGAAAGAAAAAGAGCAAGAAAGAAAGCTGCAAGCACCCCCCCCCGAGCCCCCCAGGCCGGCTGCAACCTTTTAAAACACGCGCGCCGCTTCGCAGCTGTCTCCTGAAGCCGAACGCGGAAGTTAGCGTTTGGCTTCAGGAGACAGCTCCTTGGCGCTTGTATCTCGAATTTGGGCTTGTAAGTAGAACAAAAATATCTCTCCCCTCCCAGCTCTTATCTCGAGTTGCTCTTAAGTAGAGCAGCTCTTATGTCGGGGTTCCACTGTATTCAAAATGGAACTAAGCAGGGGTGCCCACTTTCCCCCATGTTGTTCGCAAAGGCAATTGAGGTTCTAGCAAATAAAATTAGAAATGATAAGGACTGGAAGGGTTACCGAATTGGAAAACTTGAATTGAAATTAAATCTTTTTGCAGACGATGCCATAATATTGTCTGAAACCCCCATTGAAATGATGAAAAAAATAATGGTTTTACTTCAGGAATTTAAAGACCAATCAGATCTTTCAATTAATATTGAGAAATCAGAAATAATTTGTTTAAATACAGGTCCCAAAGAGCAAATTGAGATACGAAAAATTTCAGGATTGAAATTAGGATGTAAAAAAAATGAAATATTTAGGAATTTGGTTATTCAAAAACCCAAATAAAATTGCTGAGGTAAATTACAATTTAATATGGAAAAAAATGCAAAAGCATATTAAAAAGTGGAAAGATAAAAGTTTGAAAAAAAAATCCCTTAAAATGATGATTTTTCCAAAAATGATGTATTTATTCCAAGTTTTACCAGGTACCTTCCCAGGAGTAAAATTAAGGAAATGGGATAATAAAATGAATTTTTGGATTGAAGGAAATAAAAAACCTAGAACAAGGAAACGATGGCTGATTGCCAGAGAAAAAGATGGAGGATGGGGGTGCCTGAGCTTAGAATTATATAGAGAAGCATTTCAAATAGAAAGATTAATGGAATTACAATTATTGACAGAAAAGAAGTGGGTGAAACTTGAAAGGGAGATTAATAATATTAAAAATAAAGATATTTTATTTTTAAAATGGAGTAAAATAGAAATCAATAGATTAGCCGATCCTTTGAAAGCAGCCTTAGATATTTGGTCAAAATGGCAAGGGAAATTAGCAAACAGGAATTCAAAATTATCAACGTTGCATGTTTTGAATATAAATAATGATGTTAACCTAGGTAGTGTTATAAAGGAATTAAATGACAAAGGTATAATGAGAATAGAACAATTATATGAGACAGATGGAAGAGTTAATAGAACTCGCTTCGAATGGTGGTTGGGCCAACAAAAATGGTTGCAGATTAATGCAATATGTAAATATTTGAATAAAAGTGAGAATAAAGAAGCATTTTTGAGAGAAGAAAACTGTCTAGAGAAAATATTGAAAGAAAAGATTAATGATTCAAAAGGACAGGCTAGTAATATTTATAGCATTTTATTACAAGTGGAAGTGATTAAAGGCCTAACAAGATACTGGCAAAATGAATTACGGATTAATGAAAGCGAGATGGAAGAAGTAGTAGAAAATATACATAAGATAAAGAATATAAGAATTAGAGAGATGAGAAGGAAAATTTTACATAAATGGTATTTCACACCAGTAAAACTAGCACACTTCCAGAGGAAAGGGAAAGGAAATTGCTGGCATGGTTGCCAAATAAAAGGAGTTTTTATGCATATGCTCTGGGAATGTGAAGTTCAAAAATTTTGGAAGGAAGTATAGAATGAAATAAATAATATGCTAAACATTAATTGGATAATTACGAAAGAATTAGCAATACTAGTTAAATATGGGGAATTATGAGAATTTAAAGAAATCAAAACAGCAGCTTTGGAAAGCGCTCAAGCAGTAGTGGTATTAGGGTGGAAGGATAGCAATAAATGGACAATCCAGAATTGGTAGTGGTACATGGTGGACCACATCCACTTCGAAATTAGGGAAATAACATTAAATAACTTTGATGAAATAAATTGGAGAAGCTGATGGCAGGATGGAATAAGGTGAAAAATTATATCTTAAGTAGAATTTATGACGACAATGTGAAAAATAAATTCCAATCACTTTTTGTATGTAAAGAAATGTGAACCGGAGCTAAGGAAGAAATTGAAACTTATTGCAAATAATTTAACCCCCTAAATGGTGGTGGGGTTTTATTGATGTTTGGCACTTTTTCTTTTAAGTATTTTTTTGTTTGTTGTAATAAAATTTAATATTTTTTTTAAATAAAAAAAAAGAAAAAGGGATGAAGTAAAAAAAAAAAGGGCCTGGATGGGAGTTAACAGGCTCAAATTCAACCTTACAAGACCAAATGGCTGGGGGCACTGTCTCCGAAAGATTCCATCAATTGTCCATATCTGTGAGAGGGAGGGAACGAGTTCACAATTTACCATTTTCCTAGATCCACAGCTAAGATTAGATCAACATCTGACAGCTGTGGCTATGGCAGTGATGGTGAACCTGCTGGCACGTGAGCCACTGCCCTAGCTCAGCTCCAACGTGCATGTGTGTGCCGGCCAGCTAATTTATGGCTCACACAGAGGCTCTGTGAGGGCATTTTTTGGCTTCCAGAGAGCCTTCGGGGGGGATAGGGCAGGCGTTTTATACCCTCACCTGGCTCCAGGTAAGCCTTTGGAGTATGAAATACAGGCCTACTGGGCCCACCAAAAATTGGGACACAAGCCATTTGTGGCCTTGAGAGGGCCTCTAGGGGGCGGGGGAAGCTGTTTTTTTGCCTTCCTAGGGCACTGAATTATGGGTGTGGGCACTCACTCACCTGTGACAGCGTGTAGGCACACTCTTTCGGCACCCAAGGGTAAAAGGATTCACCATCACCGGGCTAGGGGAGTCTTTGCACAGATGCATATAGTACACCAATTGCGACCGTATCTGGATCAGGAAGCTCTTCTCACCTTCACTGATGCCCTTGTCACCTCACCTCATTGCATTATTGCAATGCACTCTATATGGGGCTACCCTTGAAGAGCATTTGGAGACTGCAGCTGATCCAGAACACAGCCATGCGTGCTGTTGTGGGTGCATCTAGATATATCCACACTGTACCAATCCTCATCGGTCTGCACTGGCTTTCGATTAGTCTCTGGACACAAATCAAGGTGTTGGTTATCACCTTTAAAGCCCTACATGGCTTAGGGACAGACTACCTTTGAGGCCGCCTCTTACTGCATAGCTCCCAGAAACCGATAGGGTCCTGTCAGTTAAACAGTGTTGGCTGGTGGGCCTGTGGGGGAAGGCCTTCTCTGTGGCTGCTCTGGCTCTTTGGAACCAGCTACCTCCTGAGATCTGGACTGCCCCCACCCTACTGGCCTTATGAAAAGCTATGAAGACCTGGCTTTTACGGCAGGCCAGGGTTCATTGAGCAATGGTATGCCAGGAAACCAGCAATGGTATGCCAGGAAAGATATGTGTGGGCTTTTTACCTGTTTTGGGTATGCATTGTGGGTTTTAAATTGTTTTGTACTTTTTAAATTGTATTATTTATTGTATTTTATGTTTATTTAGCTGTGAGCTATGGGAGTATGGCGGCATATAAGCCTGCCTAAACAAACAAAACAAACAAATAAATAAATAATAAAATTGGAAACATGATAAATTCCTACAGTGGCCAACTACATGCCAGTGGAAAGTCTTAAAATCGATCATAGATATAATAGCAGCTTTTTGCTCTTATTTCATAACAATTGACACTGGAAATATCTCTTATATAAAAAAACCATAAAGATAAGCTATTTCCCTATTATGGGCACATAAACTATGAAAAATGGACGTGAGTTATTAGGGAAGGCATTACACCATGAATATAGGCAGTATTTCATGACATATTGGTGATAATGACCCACTGGTAAATGGCACAGTTTTTTTCAATTCTAAACAGGAAAAATTACATTTTTAAAGAAAATTTACTTCACTGATCGTGGTCTACTTACTTCCAAACTTCCTATTTAGTCATGTAGAAAAGGGGAAAATGATGTAGAGAGAACCACTCAGTGTACATAAGAGGAGCCATGACAGACAAAGTCTTGAGGCCTAGATAAGCATTCTTAGGAAACTTCAAAAGCAGAATATGCCAGTTACTCCTGTTCTATATCAATTGATACTCAGAGGCATAGTGCTCCACCACTGAAGTGAATATATGCCAGTGGTGGGTTCCTACCTGTGCACCGCTCCAGCAGCGGCCTGTTTGCATAATTCTGGCATGATAGCACTGGTCTTTGCCAGTCCATGTGCATCATCTTTTCCTATTTTCCACGATTTTCAGCTCTCTGAACATGCGCAGAAGCAAAATTGGGCTGGGAATGTATGCGTGAAACATCACAATGCACACGCAGCACATCAGTAGGAAAAGATAAGCAACCCACCCCTAATCTACGTCCATCCTGTTTAGAAGACATGGAAAGTTTCCATGGAATACTTGTTTATAGTCTGGGTTGTATTTTCCTATCTTGAAAATATTCATGCCGACAAATCTAAATGGGACCACACAATTCTGATTTGAAAGAAATCATATGCAAAATGCAAATGAGCTTTTAAGAAAGGATGAAGTTTATTTTATCTTGGGGTAAACAAGGGAGAAAAAATTGAAATAGGCAATTGAGCAGCTTTGTTTCTCCAGTTTATGGCTCAATCTTTGTATCTTGCACACAATTTATGGAAGCAGATTGTATGAAAGTTCCCAATTTGTTATTATGGAGAGTTTGAGACTGTGAAAGTGGCAAATGCAGAATCTATATACTGTATTCCCAGCTGATACTATAATTTCCTTGCTTAACATAAGATGAGTTGTAAGGACCATTAAAGGGAGGGGAGAGGGGATAATTTTGCCAATATACAGGTGAAACTCAAAAGTTAGAATATCATGCAAAAGTTCATTTATTTCAGTAATGGAACTTAAAAGGTGAAACGTAATGTATAAGAGACTCATTTTACATGCAAAGCGAGATAGTTCAAGCCGTAATTTGTCATAATTGTGGTGATTCTGGGGTACAGATCAGAAAAAAAGAAATTACAGATGATCAATAAAACAATATTGTACATAGAATAATATCAGACTTCTGAGAAGTATAAGCATGCATATGTACTCAGAACTTGATTTAGGCCCCTTCTGCAGCAACTACTGCATCAATGCAGTGTGGCATATATTACATTTCACCTTTTAAGTTGCATTACTGAAATAAATGAACTTTTGCACGAGTTTCACCTGTAAATATATGTTTGACCTTAGGACGTTGGATCTGTCCAAGGGTTCAGTTGGCTCACTTGCATTACCTCAATTTCCTCCCAGAACCTCCCTCACATTCCTATACTTTTCCTCCCTCTTCCCTAATTTCGGTTGTCTGATTGTAAGGAAACGTCCACAGCGAGTCAGCAATGACACTTGAGTTTTATTTCCTGATTGTGTTCACATCTACGTTCACAATGTATTTATAATGCTTAATAATATATTTTTAATCTGATTTTCTGAGCCTGGATGCACGGCAAACCATAACCCAACCACAAATAATAAGCTACAACCAGATCGTGTACCTGTTTTCCCGATAATACCTCCCCATAATAAGGCCAATCAGGCATGCGCTGAAATGCCCCCCTACTGTACGGGAAACCGGGGGGGGGGGGACGGGACACGCCAGGAGCCGCTCTTTTTGCGGCGTTTTGAAACGCGCTCCTGCGGCGAGGCAGGGATCGTGGCTCTCTTCCTCTTAGGCAGGAGCGCGTTTCAAAATGCCGCTGGAGGCAGAGCCCCGAGGAGCCAAGCCAGTCCCGTGGGACTTGCGCGCATTGGCCTCTCGCTTGCTGCCTCTCTGGGGAACGTTACGGGGCTACAATCCCAGGTACGACGCGTGTCTCGCTGCCCACCCCGCTCCGCCTGCCTCCGCCAAATCCACTGCGAGACGTGCGTCCTACCCGACACTTGTAGCTCCTCGCGTTCCTCGGCGTTGGGTCCACGAAAGGAAGGACATTGCAAAAGGAAACTTCTCGCGAGTTCGAGAAGTTTGGCTGAACTCGCGAGAAGTTTTCTTTTACAACGGACATCCTTCCCTGGACACTAACGCGGGGAACCCGGCGGAGCTACAAGTGTCAGGTAGGAAGCGCGTCTGGCGGCCCATTCCGCCCCTTGCCATCTGCCACCGCCAAGTTGCATCCCATCGTGAGACGCGCGTCCTACCTGGGACTTGTACGTCCATCCAGTGGTGAAATGCTCCCGATTCGGGCTTGTCTGCCGATCATCTGAGAGCCCGTAGCGGCAGCACCACCGCCATTTCAGTTTTGCTTTGCGCATGCGCAGAAGGTTTTTGCGCGTGCGCAAAGGGTAAAAAATGGCGGCGTCTGAATAGTATATTTTTGGTCAGTTGTTGAGTGCGTCAAAATTTTCTTTCCAAAAGAAACCAAAAAATAAGACGACTTATGTTTATTGTAATGTTTAACCAGCATGAAAGAAATGATGCATAATGAGCATATTTGTTATAAATTGAATCATAATTTACTGTTAGTTTACTTTCTGAGTTTGCATTAGACACTCCCTAAACTAACCATATAGGCTGACTTGTAGTCTAAATATGGTTGTCAGAATGTTGTACAAGCTTAGCCATTTACATCTTTGTACCTTGTCTTCTCTTTGGTTCTGCTGGATTTCTTAGCATCCTAATGAAGGAGAATAGAATTACCCTGTAAGATTGCTTGAGATGGATAGAAGTCTAACATGCAAATATATGATAACTTAGTTAATTGTAAATCAACTCTTGTGGCTGTAGTCTACAAAAGTTTGTTATAACACGATTCTCAGGCCTCAACTCTCAAAAGACTATAGTAAACTAAAGTATCATTCTTCAACTGGAACACTTTAAAAATACAGATTTCGCTTCTCAGCTTGACACTTGCTAAGTATAATAATTTCCAGTTTTTAATATTCAATTCTATAATGGTCAAAAATTTGCATTATTAATTATTGCAATTATAATCTTTAATAAAATTACTATAAGTATCTTTAAGCTAGTATCACTAAAACAAGCTGTTTGTACACGTATGTACGTACGTACATATATATACACATACATACACACAAATATATATTTTTTCTGTTAAATCTGGAATATTCAAATATGGAAAATCTATACATGCATACATACATGCATATATACATTTTTGGGTATACACACACACATGTATGTTTATATATGCGTTTACAGTATATACTCACACAGACAATTGCAAAAAGAGTAAAAGACGTACAAATTTATAAACAAATCCTGAATAAATAAGCTTCACAGGTACAGTCAACTTAAATTCATAACAGGATAGAAAAAAACAAACTACTTATAAATTAAATGATAATGTTCCCATATTGCCTTTTAATATAAGTTTAAGGGTACAGTATTCCAGTGATCTGGTTAAGTAATGACTCTGCCTCTATCAGCTTACAGCAGAGTCAACAAAGAGAAATTTGATGTTTTCAGTCTATTTATAAAGAGAGAAAATAATTTCTTTCTACATATCCTGCTAAATTAGCAATAAAATGTATTGTAAAGGTGACTCTTAGAGCCACATAAATGTTTAATAAAATGTATATTATTAAAACTTCCCTGCAGCACAGCTATAGTAGCTATATTAAGATGTGGAATTAATATGCCTACATATCTGGGAGGTGTTCTGGCAGAAGAGTGAACTAAACTATTTCTGTTGATACTATTAAATGGTAAGAGGAGTTCTTGAAGGTAATTAGCAGCAAACTTGCAATAGGCATCTTTTTTTTTTTTATGCAGGTAGTCCTTGTGATTCTGTTGCTAAACAACAGTTGTTAGATGAGTTATACCCCATTTTAAATGAGTTACACCCAGGGTGGGCTGGTGCACTGAAAGATGTTGAAAGAAAATGCAGAGCGTCCTGCATAAGCCACGCCCACAGTGTGGTAGTAAAATTTTTGATAGCCCTTCACTGATTATACCCCATCTTTCTTGCCACAGCTGTAAGTAAATCACTAAAGTTGTTAAGTTGATAACCTAGTTGTTGGTTAAATCTGGCTTCCCCATTGATTTGTTGTCAGAAGTCAAAAAATGTGATCCCATAACCCCAGGATACTGCAACCATCACAAATGTATGCCAGTTACCAAGCATCTGAATTTTCATAATGTGATCAGGATGCAGTAATGGTTGTAAGTATGAAAAACAGTCATGTTGCTTTTTTCAGAGCCAATGTAATTTTGAGCAGACAAAACAAATAGTTGTAAATAAAGGAGTATTTGTATACATAAACTTTATACTTTTCTGAAGGATCTCTTTCAGCAATGATCTCACCAATTTAATGGACAGAGAGAAAGACTGCCCTCGTAGCGAAAGTCTACCCAAGGAGAGTTTTTATCTTGCTCATAGAAATGAACAATTATTCACTGCAGTGGTAGCATGGTAGGCACTGTATTTGAATAACAGTTGTTTACTTCTCTGTAAATAGCAAGAAAAGAAATATTTACTGTATTTTTGCCTAATTTGAATCTATCAGGAGTTTTATGTAAATTATACCAGTGTGGAAAATATGTAGGTTGAAAGCAGCCTAGAACATGATGAAGCTAGCAGAATATTGTAAAAACTGAATTTGGAGAATTAAATAAGGTGGAGAACAAGAATTATATTATTTTCATATTTGACTGTAAACTTCTGAGTGGTGATTTTGATGAGATGGAAATATGTGATTACGAAGAGCTGGCTGGACTATTTAAAGAACTTTGTGAAGATTTAAAAAGTTATTTCAGGGAAATTGCAGGTGGAAATAAAATAAAAAAACAGTTGGATTATGATAAACTTTTGGATATAATTTTGGTAAGAGATAGAAATCAAAAGGATGAAAAACAAGAATAGGATAAAAGGAGAAGAGATCTAAAAAGAAAGGATAAATGGATGATTACATAGGTAATTGTAGCGATAAAAAGAGAAAAGATATTGAAAATGAAGGAAAAGTTGATTATTATATTGAGATCAATAATTATTACATTAGGATTTATAGTGAGAATGAAAAAGCAAAGGGAAGCAGGAGAAAAGTCTTAGAGGAATTGAACATAGACCTAAACAATGTACTGAAAAAGAAGGAAGGGAACGAGGGGGCCAAGACGTTGGTACAGATGTAAAAATAAGAGAAAGAGGAACTTTAAAAAATGAGGATGGAAGAGATATATTTATGAGAAGGGAATAGTTGACAAACTAAAAGAGAATGTTATTTTAGTTAGTTTAATAGTTCTTTTTTAGAAATAATATACTTAATTGTGATAAGAATATTAAGTGCTCAAAACTTTAGTGTAAAAATTTGCACAATTATTTAGTTTAAAAACTTTGTTTAAACCATTTTTAATTGAATTATCCGAATTGATAGAGTAAATAGAATATAAGAAAGAATGAAAATGGATCAATTGTTATATCTGAATAACATTTGTTTAATATAAGATTTGGATAATGAAAATGGGTCAATTGTTGACAATTATATTTATATATAAGAATTGTTTAATATAAGATTTGGATAGTTCATGAATTTGAAATACTGATAGGATTTAGACTATTATGACACTGTTAGAATGATAAATGATAGTGTTTGTTGTATGTTCACAATTTTCTCATCAATTCCTTTCATCTTTTCTTCTACTTCTTCCATTTTTGCCTTTATTTCTTCGTGTTGTTTCCTAGCTTTTTCTGTTGTTTTCTATTGAAATCTCTGTTCTTTGCATGGATTCCTGCAGCATCATCAGAGTTTCTTGAATTGTTTGGTTGTGAACCTGATTTCTCTTTTACTAACATAGCTTCTATCATTCTTTGTTGTGTTGGAGAGTCTTGAGTTGGTAGTGACAAAGTAGATGCTTGTTTTTTAGTTATTTTTGTGGCTGTCATCATGCTCGTCATATTGAGTGTGCTTCTTATATTTTTCCAAAGAATCATGAACTTCAGTTCCTCAAGATATTCCTTCAAGTATCTGATATTTGATATCAGATTTGACATGATATTTCTCTCAGAGCAGTTGAGCAATGGTCTGAGACTAGAGGGCTTAAAAGCTGTGCCTTTGTCATGGTCAGACCATTTTCTGCTACGGCTTGACTTCAAGGCTCCAATCCTTCCCCGCAGGGAGGCGGAACCGACTAGGTGGTTCTGCCCCAGACACCTGATGAATCCAGAAGGTTTTCAGAAGGTGCTTGGGGTTTTACCAGATTCACTCATACACAGCTCGGCGGAATCTCTTGCTGTGGCCTGGAATAGGGCTGCGATGGAGGCTCTTGACCAAATTGCACCGTTGCGACCTGTCTGTGGCACTAGACCCCGGAGAGCTCCTTGGTTTGCCGAGGAGCTCTGGATGTTGAAACGCTAGAAGACACGTCTAGAGAAGCGATGGAGGAAGAGTAAATCCAAATCTGATCGAACACTTGTAAGAGCTCATATTAAGACTTACAAAGTGGTGCTCAAGGCGGCAAGATGTGTGTATCATGTCACATTGATTACATCAGCGAATCCCGCCCGGCTGCTCTGTTTAGAGTGACCCACTCCCTTTTTAATCAGGGGTGGCTGGGGAGCCCTTGCAGACCAGTGTCGAGGACTTTAACTCATTTTTCGCTGATAAAGTCGCTCAGATCTGGACAGACCTCGACTCCGATTGGATAGCAGTGTCGACTGACAACAAGTCAGTCGAGGTGACTGGGGCCTGTCTTTGTCCATCTGTCTGGGAGGAGTTTGACTTGGTGACACCTGATGAAGTAGACAAGGCCATTGGAGCTGTGAGTTCCGCCACCTGTCTACAGGATCCGTGTCCCTCTTGGCTGGTTTCGGCCAGCAGAGAGGTGACATGGAGCTGGGTCCAGGAGATTGTCAATGCTTCTTTGAGGGGGGGGATCCTTCCCGGATCCCTACAAGGAGGCACTCGTGCGCCCCCTCCTCAAGAAGCCTTCCCTGGACCCAGCCATACTTAATAACTATCACCCAGTCTCCAACCTTCCCTTTATGGGGAAAGTTGTTGAGAAGGTGGTGTTGCTCCAGATCTAGCGGTCCTTGGAAGAAGCCGATTATCTAGGCCCTCAACAGTGAGGATTCATGTCCGGCTGCAACACGAAAACTGCTTTGGTCACACTGATGGATGATCTCTGGTGGGCCTGGGACAGGGGTTTATCCTCTATTCTGGTGCTTCTTCACCTCTCAGCGGCTTTCGATACCATCGACCATGGTATCCTTCTGCGTCGGCTGGAGGGGTTGGGAGTGGGAGGCTGTCTTGCAGTGGTTCTCCTCCTACCTCTCTGGTTGGTCACAGACAGTGTTAGTGGGGGTTCAAAGGTCGACCTCTAGGTTGCTCCCTTGCAGGGTGGCTCAGGGGTCAGTCCTCTCCCTCCTGCTATTTAATATCTACATGAAACCGCTGGGTAAGATCATCCAAGGGCATGGGGTGAGGTATCATCAGTATGCTGATGATACCCAGTTATACATCTCCACCCCATGTCCAGTCAACAAAGCAGTAGAAGTGATGTGCCAGTGCCTGGAGGCTGGGTGGGTGTCAACAGGCTCAAACTCAACGCTGACATGACGGAGTGGCTGTGGGTTTTGCTTCTCAAGGACAATTCCATCTGTCTGTTCATTACCCTTGGGGGGAATTACTGATCCCCTCGGAGAGGGTCTGAAACTTGGGTGTCCTTGATCCACAGCTAACATTGGAACATCATCTTTCAGCTGTAGAGAGGGGGGCGTTTGCCCAGGTTCGCCTGGTGCACCAGTTGCGGCCCTACTTGGACAGGGAGTCACTACTCACAGTCACTTATGCCTTCATCACCTCAAGGTTCAACTACTGCAATGCTCTCTATATGGGGCTACCTCTGAAAAGTGTTCGGAAACTTCAGATCGTGCAGAATGCGGCCACAAGAGCAATCATGGGATTCCCTAGGTATGTCCATGTTTCATCAACACTCTGCAACCTGCACTGGCTGCCAATCAGTTTCCGATCACAATTCAAAGTGTTGGTTATGACCTATAAAGCCCTACATGGCATTGGACCAGAATACCTCCGGGACCGCCTTTTGCCGCACGAATCCCAATGGCCGATTAGGTCCCACAGAGTTGGCCTTCTCCGGGTCCCGTCAACTAAACGATGTCAACTGGCAGGGCCCAGGGGAAGAGCCTTCTATGTGGTGGCCCCGACCCTCTTAAATCAACTCCCTCCAGAGATTTGAACAGCCCCCACCCTCCTCACCTTCCGTAAAATGCTGAGGACTCACGTTTGTCACCAAGCGTGGGGATAACTGCCTCCCCCCCCTTCATTGTGTTTTCCGACCTCTGTTGTATGATGGATTGCGTTGAATGTGTATGATTGTGAAGTTGGGGATTTTATAACACTGTTTATGTTTATTAATGTTTTTAAATTGATTTTTACATTTTATTATTAGATTTGTAATGTATTGTGTTATTGTTGTATTGTGAGCCGCCCCGAGTCTTCGGAGAGGGTTGGCATACAATTCAAACAAACAAACAAACAAACAAACAAATAAATAGTGTGTTTATATTTCAAATATCTATTATACTTAATAATACAATGTCTCTCTATAATATTACTTAATAAAATTCACCAAAGCTTTAAATGTTCTATATAATTATTATAGAAAAGCAAATCTTATTATATGGAATTAATTATACAATATATTACTGTACAATAATATGATATAACTACAGTAGTACCTCTAGATACGAGCTGCTCCACATGCGAGTATTTCGAGATACGAGCCATGAGGGGAGAGAAATATCTGTTCCAGTCCCGAGCTCAAATTCGGGATACGAGCCGAGTGTCCACTAGGTGGCGCAAAAATCCTTGCTTTGTGGTTATCTCGGAAGGGGAAAACAAAGTCTAAAGTTATTTGTTCCAGATACGAGTTGCTCGACATACAAGCTCCCTTCTGGAATGAATTATGCTCGTATCTAGGGGTACTACTGTATTACCTATTTTATATTATTTTATTATTACTATATACTGCATATTGTACTAGAAATATTATATATTTTACTATGCAAAGACTCTTACTTATTTTATTCACTATAGCAATAAAAAGAAAAAAGGAATATAATAAGGAATCTTATATCAATAAAGTACAATACAATGCAATACAATGTACAGTGGTACCTCTAGATACGAGCTGCTCTACATGCGAGTATTCCAAGTTACGAGCCGGGACAGGAGTGAAATTTCTGTTCGACACCCGAGCTCAAATTCGGGATACGAGCCGAGCTTCCACTAGATGGCGCAAGAATCTCCTTGCTTCCAGTTATCTCGGCACGAAAAACAAAGTCTAAAGGCATTCGTTCCAGATATGAGTTGATCGACTTACGAGCTCGGGTCTGGAACGAATTAAACTCGTATGTCGAGGTACCACTGTATATCAATTGGAGTACAGTACTCAAAAAGTCAAGAGGAGGAAGAAGAAAGTTTAGCATTTCACCATGCTTAGATAACAGAAAGAACCAGAAAAGAGGACATAAAAGATGAAAGTAAAAGGAACAGGAAACAAGAAAAGAACAGGAGAGTACTATTGTATATTCTCCATCATTTTAAATGTCCAAGTTGAGCCAGTCCAAGTCTTAATTATTATTGTTTCCCCTCGGGTTTTAAATATTATTTTGCCAAAAGTAGGCTTTTATTCTTTAGTCCCTTTTTCATCCTTTTTGTCCTTTTTTAGTCTTTTATATTCCACGCAATTCTCCGTACTGAATGAGCGGGTCCAGCAGTCACATGGGTTGCTCGCTGTCCAATCCGCAGAGGACTGAGCCTAGTCTTTAAAAAAGCCTGCTGGATCCGCCCCTTCCCCAGAATTCGCTCGGTCCTGCGATCCAGCAGGACATGTGGATGGCTCGCTCCTCTCTATAACACCTTCCCTTCATTCCTTTCTTTACCAGATAAGTGAAATTTACTATTATCTTTTACTTGTAGCGTGCCTGGTTTTCGCACCAGCCTTACTGGGCTCGGCGCCAGGGGAGAAGCGGCAGTGTGGCTATTGCCGCTCTCGTAAAAGCACCCTGCACGTGCTGCAGCCGGATTGTATTTTTTTAAAAAATCTAATCAGCCAGGAGGTTTACCAGCAAGCTAAGGAACTGTTTTTAAACAAAAAAGGGGCTTTTATCCTCCTGCGGAGTGGGACTGTTACTGTCCCCAGGATTTTAGTCTTCCCTCCGTCTGTAGCAAAAAAAGACATCGGAGCGGTTTATTTTGGTGCGAAGGCCCTTAGCGACCAGTAATTGAAACAGCCCTTGCGGATCGCCTACGCGTGTCCCACCTGATGCCATTAAGTACGCTGCTTGGCCCTGGAGTAAGCTGTGAGCCACTCAGGCCTTTTCTCCCTGGCTAGGCCTCCAAACCAGTGTGCCTTGGTTTACTTGTTAAGGTTAGCGAGGCCTGCCCTTCTGTACTCATTGGCACGAACTCTGGTACCGGCCAGATTGACTTTGAACTGCAGACACTCCTGGTCCTAGGAGCAGGGCCCCCTTCCTCTTGGGAATGTTGCCCTTTAGAGCTTCTCCCTTCCTTTTGGCTCACGTCTTGCACCTGTAATTTGTTCAGGCCATGACTTCGTTTCCCAAGAGAGGCACTTCAAAAGGTCCCAGAGAGGTTAGGCCTACTGGCAATGAAATTGAAAATATCCCCCAGGCCTCATCCTCCTCTTTCTCCATAGCCCCTTTAATGGCTAAACCCACCAGGGCTGAGAAGAGAAGGGGCCAAGCTCTGCAAATGATGCATGAGAAATCGGCTAAACGTTTAAAAGTACCAAGTGCACATTAGCCCAGACCCTCCAGAGGCCTCTAAACTGCCTCCCTCTGGTGTCCCTATGCTCTCTCTGGATGAGCCAAACCTAAACAGACCCCAACCTAACCTATAGGGCTTAGGTCCAGAGGAGCCAGATATTATGATGGAAGATCCCTCCGAGCCAGACCCAACTCCGACCTACAGGGCATCTCCCTCTTTACCGGTTACCATTACTAATCTTCCTCCAGAGCTTCAATCTATGTATTCTCAGCAGTTGCTGCCGCTCCAGCAGCTTCCCTTCATTACGTGACTTCCCGGCGCTCTTGCTACTGGAAGGGAAGCCGCCGCTGTTGCAGCCACAGGGAAGGAGAAAGTTTTTGAAGCTGCTTACAGGTAATAAAAGGAAGCAATGAGGAAAGGAGCCCCCAGAAGCTGCCAAGATTGCAGCAGCCCCCACCTTTCCTGCAGCTTGGAGCTCTTAGAGAGCTCCTCAGTCCCCTGAAGCTGCCGGGATTACATTTCGGATAATGAACAAAATTTTCTCTGGCTGTTCGGTATCTGAATTTTTGTTCAGATACCGAAGCAAATTTTTGCCGAAAATTTTGTTCGTTATCCGAAATGTACGAGAAAGGAAGCGTTTGAGTACCGAGGTACCACTGTATCACTAAAGGACTATGGTCTGCCCAGGTATTTGTTTCTATTTCTATTTTACTAATTTG
Organism: Erythrolamprus reginae; assembly: GCF_031021105.1. Taxonomy (NCBI): domain Eukaryota; kingdom Metazoa; phylum Chordata; class Lepidosauria; order Squamata; family Dipsadidae; genus Erythrolamprus; species Erythrolamprus reginae. Next base: position 92,736,585 of record NC_091963.1, on the reverse strand, counting down.
TTCCATTATATGTGCTGGGGCCCAGGCCATATCAATCCTGGACCAAGTCTTATGTCGGTTACAATAAAAAGTATATTGTCTATCTTTTAAATGGTATTCTCTCCATATATCCTTCAATAATAGTTCTGTACTCATTTTCCAAAATGTCACAGGTAAAATTACCTTTCTTTTCTTTTCTTTCCTTTTTCCAATGTAATCTATTTGATCATCTGAGATTGCATTAAAATCTCCTATTATTATCATATTTTCAATTGCCAATTCACTTATTTTTTCATGTCGATCTTTATAGAATTGCTTTTGGTTATCATTTGGTGCATAAATTGAGACAATTACAACAGGTTTTGTTTCTAGATCCAGTTGTATTATCAGAATCCTTCCATCTGTATCATTATATATTTCTTTGGATTCAATTGGTTCATCTATATACATTGCTATGCCCTTTTTTTTTTGGTTTGCCAGACTAGTATATAATTTTCCCAATTTTGAGTTATTCAGAAGACTCCATTTTGTTTTTTTAATATGCACTTCTTGTAAAATATTTATCTGCACTTTTTGTTTTTTAAGTTTAGTAAATATTTGGTTTCTTTTCTTCGGATTATTCAAGCCATTTACGTTGACTGAGAAGATTTTCAAGTCGTGTGTCATCTCTATTTATAGTATTTTTTTGCTTCCTTTGGTTCTCGAAGTCTAGTTTCTAAAATTAATTCTTGTGATGCCGGTAGTTGTTTCTTTGCTTCTGGAATTACTTCCCCGCCTCCGCCTGTAGCCCCCATCATGTCATCGCTGCTCTTTCGTTCTATCTGAGGTTGACCGATCCTATCCAATCCGGTCCGGTCCGTACTAAAAAGATCTTGCAAGTTCCACACTGTCAATTATTACTTTTGTTGATTGCCAAGTTAGGGTCAGGCCCTCTGGTACCAACCATCTAAACACGATATTCTTCTTGATTAAAATACTTGTGATAAAGTAATATTCTCTTCTGCTTTCTCACCCTTTTTGGAACTTGTTTCAGAATTGTAATTCCTTTTCCATTAAGTTGAAATTTCTGGTTTCTTGTCACTCTCATGATCTCGTCTTTAATTACTCTTCTTGAGAACTTAATATGTACTTCTCTTGGTAAATTATGGCATCTTGTATATTCAGTTTGGACTCAGTAAACTTCATCTATTTCTCTTTTCAGTTCTGCTGGATCCTCTTGCATAATTCCTCCTATCATTTCCGCCATTTTTGTAGGTAAATCTTTATCTCTTTCTTCTTCAATATTTTGAAATCTCAGGCCATGCGATGCGGATTGGAGTTCAAGGTTAGTTATTGCGATATCAAAGCCTCTACGAACATTGTAGTTATATCTTCATATTCTTCCACTTTCTGCCCCATAGCTTGGATTTTTTCCTCTGTAACTTTTATTCTTTTTTCACTCTCTTGTAGATTTTGTTGTATGACTTTTATGTTCCCATCCATTTCTGCCATGTTTCCTTTTACTTCTGTTAGTTCTTTTTTAATATCATCTTTCATCTCTTTCATCTCTTGTCTCATCTCTTGTCTCATCTCTTCCAAGTACTTCTTCATTTCTTCTTTGTTAGTCTCAAGTTGAGTTTGTGTCTGAGTTTGTGTCTTCTGCACAAGATCTTGAATACCAACTAATGCTTCCTGAATAGACTGGAAATTTGGATCAGCAGGTAACTTTTCTTTCTCTTTTTCTTTCTCCTTGGCCAACATTGTCGTTATGGTCCTTTGTTGTAACGGAGATGATGTCGGAGAGACTTTAGGTGTAGGAGTTGAAGTTGGAGTTGCAGTAGTTGCTTGTTTTCGAGTTGTTGTTGTTGTTGTCACCAAAGTCAGACTTTGTGCCCTGTAAGAACCTTTCATATTCCAAAATTTCTACTTTGTTTAGCAATTACTTAAGCTAATCTCTTATTTATTCTCAATTACAGAAGAAAAAAAGTTTTAAATCTATAATACTAATAATAGAAAATAATATTTAAAAAAGGGAAGAAAAATATCAATTCAATTCTATTAATGCAATAATTAATTAATTAAAGAGAAAGAGAGGAAAGGAAAAGAAGAAAAAGAAATAGTTCAATCTTTTAAAAACCAGAACTCACGGGGGATCAGGTGGAAAAGGGAAAGAGACAGAACTTATAACACATATTTAATTAATAATAACAAAAAGAAAGAAAGACTATAATTCTAATGAAAGAAGGTAAAAAGAAGAGAAGAAAACTTTTAAGAATTATTTAAAAAAAGAATTGTTTGAGAATTATTTATATTGTTTTTTTTAAAAAGTAACAAAGTGAGAAAATAATAATAATAATAATAATAATAATAATAATAAAATTTTAAAAAGAAAAAAGGAATTAAAAAAAGAAAAAAAATCAAAGTCCAAAAAAAAGAAAGTACAAAAATGAACCTAATAAGTCCAAATATGTCAAATATGAATTATGCTTTAATGCAAATGTCCAGGAAAAAAAAGAAAAACTCCAAAGCCAATATCCGAAGTAATCTCTATGATATGTAAGTTAAAACAGAAATAATACTAAAAACCATGTCTTTTTATTATATAAAAGAAAAAATACTGGAAAAAGAGAAAAGAAGGATCCTTACGCCTCCGATGCCTGGTTGGAAAAAAATAGTCCTATAGATTCCAAAAAAGAAAAGAAAAGGAAAAATAGAACGAACAGTCCAAAATTTATTCCAAATAGTTAATATTTCAGTGAAATTTCATCCAAATAAAATGATTTAAGTTCAGTTTATTCAATTCATTTATTCATATATTTAATTCGTTTAGATATTGCTACTTCATCCAATTTGACTAATTAACAATCCAGTGTCCCAGTCTTTTTGTTACTATTTAAAAAGAAATAATATAATTGTAAAAGTATGAATAATGAGAGGGAAAAAAGAAAAAAGAAAAAACCACACTATGATCTTAAAATTCAAAAGAGAAAAATATATTATTAATGTTAACAAAGACAAGTAGTTCCGGCCGTTTTTCTTCTGAGCGTATGGATATCACTTACAGTTTTTTACTTTGTTTATGTTCGCCTTTCGATCTAAGTTCTTCTCTTTTCAAACTTAGTCGTTGGAATACCAAAGAATTATCTCATCGTGCTGCAGATCTTCTTTCTCTGTTGATCTGCTACTTCGTAGACCTCTATTTTCTATTTTTTAACTTCCTTCTATTGGAGATCGTTATGGCTGTGCCCAGGCAGTTGCCTGGACGGAGCTCTTCATGGATGCAGCTGTGGGGCTTTCCCTGGCCCCTGGGACCGTGGTGATCCCCCCCCGGGGTTCCGGGAGACCCCCTGTCCTGTGCCAACCCCTCCGAGCATCGGCAGCGCGCAAATTGTGCCCTCCGATCCTGAAAAGGTAGGCTGCAGAGACAGAGCTGAGCCTCCGCACTCCCGTCGCGATCGTGCTCCAGCCGGAAGTCTGAAATTCAAGAATTTCTAAGAGGCAGTTTGAACCTCAGGCTTTCCAAGGTTCACAGATACCCTTCCTGGGATCTACCACAGGTTCTCTATTCCCTCACTCAGGCACCATACAAACTCCTAATGTCAGCATCCTTCAGGTACCTATCTTACAAGGTAGCATTCCTGGTGGCGATAACTTCTGCCCGACGCATTTTGGAATTGGCAGCCCTATCCATTCAACAAGATCTATGCCAGTTCCATACGGACAAAGTAGTCCTGCGCCTGGACCCCACCTTTCTACCCAAGGTCAGTTCCATGTTCCACAGATCCCAGGACATTGTGTTGCCTTCTTTTTGTTCCAATCAGAACCATCAACTTGCAGTCACACCTTAGATCTCACCAGAGCGCTGAGAATCTATATCCAACGGACAAGACCCACCCGAAGGTCAGAAGCCCTATTTGTAGCCTTCTATCCCAGATCCCTGGGTTCTAAGGTATCCTCAACCATAATAGGCTGTTGGATCCGAGGGACCATCTCAAAGGCTTATGAGTCAGTTTCCCTCAGCATACCCAGAGGTATCACAGCACACTCCACAAGAAGTGCAGCCATATCTGCCGCATGGGCAACTCAAGCTCCATTGGAAGAAGTCTGCAAAGCAACCACTTGGGCCTCTCCAAACACTACAAAATTGGGCCTCTCCAAGACACTACAAAATTGACTCTTACGCTTCAGTGGTTGCTGCCTTCGGCAGAAGAGTCCTCCAATCCGTTATCTACGAGTCTACGGAAAGGGGCGGCATATAAATCCAATAAATCTAATCTATCTCTCACGATAGCGAACTAATCCTTCCCTAGGGACTCATCTATTGGGTATGTCCCACGTGACTGCTGGACCCGCTCTCTCAGTACGGAGAATAGGTGTTGATTGCTTACCTGAACACCTCTTCTCGTACAATGAGCGGGTACAGCAGTCACTTCCTTCCCTGTATTCCTTTTCTAACTATGGTTATTCCTTTAACCTGTTTTCTTCCTATCATGAGAGTTGAACACTATTGAGCCACCACAATTGAGCCTAAGTCTATGGATTCGCAAATTCTGGGGAAGGGGCGGATCCAGCAGGCTTTTTAGGCTCGGTCCTTGACGGATTGGAGAGCGAGCAACCCACGTGACTGCTGTACCCGCTCATCGTACGAGAAGAGCCGTTCAGGTAAGCAATCAATGCCCATTTTCTACAAATTTTATATTTTTGACAAAGTAGAGTCTTGGACTTTAAGAGAGCTAATTTCAATAAACCTAAAGTTTGGGAAGGATTCCATGGATGAGAATCCTCAAGGAGAAAACAACTCAAGAAGCTTGGTAAACTTTGAAACTTTGAAAAGTGAGATTATAAAAGCCCAGTCTAGCACAATACCAATGAAGAAGAAAAATATTGGTCACAAAAGAAACCAGCATGGCTGCATAAAGAACTCTCTGACAAATTGAAAGACAAAAAGAACAAGTATGAAAAGTAAAAAGAAGGGGAAATAACTAGGCAGAATACCATCAAATAGTCCAAGCCTGTAAAGATGAATTGAGGAAAGCTAAGGCTTACAATGAACAAAGGCTTGTGACAAAAATAAAAAGTAACAAAAAAAGCTTCTTCCAACATATTAAAAACAAGAAAAAGACCAAGAAAACAATTAATCTGTTGCAGTGAGAAAGTGGCAAGAAGGTATCAAGCAACAAGGAGAAAGCAGAGGTACTTAACATGTTTTTTGCATCTGTCTTTATACAAAGGGAAAAAACCAGTCCAACTTATCAAAAACAATATCACAAAAAAAATATCGGGAACACAAATTAAAATAGGGAAGAAAATGGTAAGTGAACACCTGTGTATTCTAGATGAGTTCAAATCATCAGGACCAATGAATTATACCACAGAGTTCTGAAGAAACTGGCAGATGAGATATCAGAAACATTGAACTATATCTTTCAAAGATCCTAGAAGACCAGGAACTGCAAGTGGACTGAAAAAGAGCTGATGTAGTTCTCATCTTCAAAAAAGGGGGAAAAATAGATCCAGGAAACTACAGACCTATCAGCCTGAAGAGAAGATTCTGGAAAAAATAATCAGGCAACGAATCAACAAACACCTAGAAGCAAACAAATTAATGACCAAAAGCCCACCTGGATTTGTCAAAAACAGATCATTCCAGACTAATCTTATAGCATTCTTTGACCAAGTGACAAAATTAGTGGACCAGAGGAATGTTCTCAATTTAATTTACTTGGACTTCAGTAAGGCATTTGATAAAGTAGACCATAATCTACTACTAGATAAAATTGAAAAATGTGGATTAGAGTAAAGTATGCAGTGGAGTACCCCAAGGCTCTGTTTTAGATCCAGTACTCTTCAATATCTTCATCAATGACAGGGATAGATGGGGAACTCTTCAAATTTGCAGATGACACCAAGTTGGCAGGAATAGCCAACTTTCCAGAAGATAGGCTCAAGATACAGAAGGATCTTGACAGACTTGAACATTGGGTGCTATCAAACAAAATGAAATTCAATGGTGAAAAAAATATGGTTCTGCATGTCTTAGTTTCTAGGCTCCTTATAATTTTGGTTGATTTTTTCTAGAGTTTCTATGTCTTTCTATGTCTCTTTTGAACTGTGGTGACCAGAACTGAATGCAATACTCCAGGTGTGGTATTATAGAATGGTATAGAATGCACTTGGGGAAAAGGAATCCTCAATCTGACTATTGTATTGGCAGTTCTGTGTTAGCAAATACTTCAAAAGAAAAGGATTTAGGCGTAGTGATTTCTGACAGTCTCAAAATGGGTGAACAGTGCAGTCAGGCAGTAGGGAAAGCAAGTAGGATGCTTGGCTGCATAGCTAGAGGTATAACAAGCAGGAAGAGGGAGATTATGATCCCGCTATATAGAATGCTGGTGAGACCACATTTGGAATACTGTGTTCAGTTCTGGAGACCTCACCTACAAAAAGATATTGACAAAATTGAACGGGTCCAAAGACGGGCTACAAGAATGGTGGAAGGTCTTAAGTATAAAACGTATCAGGAAAGACTTAATGAACTCAATCTGTATAGTCTGGAGGACAGAAGGAAAAGGGGGGACATGATCGAAACATTTAAATATATTAAAGGGTTAAATAAGGTCCAGGAGGGAAGTGTTTTTAATAGGAAAGTGAACACAAGAACAAGGGCACACAATCTCAGGTTAGTTGGGGGAAAGATCAAAAGCAACATGAGAAAATATTATTTTACTGAAAGAGTAGTAGATCCTTGGAACAAACTTCCAGCAGACGTGGTAGATAAATCCACAGTAACTGAATTTAAACATGCCTGGGATAAACATATATCCATCCTAAGATAAAATACAGAAAATAGTATAAGGGCAGACTAGATGGACCATGGGGTCTTTTTCAGACGTCAGACTTCTATGTTTCTATGTTTCTATGGTTCCGTTCCAAGACCCCTCGCGATAATCGATTTTTCGCGATATAGTGGTGCGGAAGTAAAAACACCATCTGCGCATGCGCGCCCTTTTTTCCATGGCCGCGCATGCGCAGATGGTGTTATTACTTCCGCACCTGGGAAGACCCAGGGAAGGTTCCTTCGGCCGCCCAGCAGCTGATCTGCTCGGCAGCGCCGCAGCAGCGAGGAGCCGAAGATCGGGGTTTCCCCGCCACCCATGCAAAGGGGAAACCCCGATCTTCGGCTCCTCGCTGCTGCGGCGCTGCCGAGCAGATGAGCTGCTGGGCGGCCGAAGAAACCTTCCCTGGGTCTTCCCCGCCGCCCACGCAAAGGGGAAACCCCGATCTTCGGCTCCTCGCTGCTGCCCGCCCGCCGCTCGCCCGCTGCCCGCCGCTCGAGAGCAAGAGGGGGAGAGATAGAGAAAGAGAGAGAAGGAAAGAAAGAGATGAGAGAGGGAGGAAGAGAGTGTGAGAGAGGAAGAAGCACGATAGAGAAAGAGAGAGAGAAAGAAAGATGAGAAAGGAAGAGAGTGACGTCATCGGGTGGGAAAATATTTTTAATTAATATTTTTTGAAAAATCGCGATATAGCGTTTCGCGAAGATCGAGATCGCGAAAATCGAGGGATCACTGTAATGCCTTCCTAGTCTTGGACTGTATCTCCTTGTTGCTCCATTTTAAGATTGTGTTGGCTTTTTTAGCCACTGCTGCACATTGCTGGCTCATATTTAGTTGGTTATCCACCAAGACTCCAAGATCTCTTTCACAGTCACTACTGCTAAGTGAGGTTCCTCGCAATCTGTATGCGTGTCTAGGGTTTTTCTTTTTAACCTAGGTGAAGGACTTTACTTTTCTCAAAGTTGAACATCATTTTGTTAGTTTGGACCCACAGTATTAAATTATCTAGGTCTTTCTGTATTTCGAGCCTATTCTCTAGGGTTGTTGGCTACCCCCACCATCTTGGTGTGATCTGCAAATTTGATTAGTCCCCCCTCTATTCCCTCATCTAGGTCATTAATGAAAATGTTGAAGAGCACAGGACCCAGAACTGAACCCTGTAGTATGCCATTGCCTACCTCCTTCCATGTGGATTTGGAGCCACTGAGGACAACTTGTAGGTTGTGGTTGGCCAGCCAGCTGTTTATATATCTATGTTTGTTATAATCTTTCCAGTTTTTTTCTAATTGTGGTTTAGGAGATTGTGATCTTCTTTATCAAAAGCTTTACTGAAGTCCAAGTACATTAGATCTATTGTGTTGTATTGGTCTACTGATTTGGTAATGGTGTTGAAAAATGATAGTTTTGAGATTGGTTTGGCATGATTTGTTTCTGACAAACCCATGTTGGCTTTTGGTTATTATCTTGCTTGTTTCTAAGTAGTGGCAAAGCTGTTTTTTTGATTATTTTTTCCAGGTATAGAAGTCAGACTGATTGGTCTCTAGTTGCATGGATCTGTTTCCCCCCCTTTTTTTGTGGATGGGGATTACATCGCCATGTTTCCAATCTTCCGGTAGCTCTGCTGTGCTCCAGGATCTTTGGTAGATAAGGAGTAGTGGTTCTGTGATGGTATCTGCCAGTTCTTTTAGGACTCTGGGGTATAGTCCATCTGATCCTGGTGATTTGTACTCATTGAGCTCCCACATGTGGTCCCTTATTGTGATTTTATTTATGTTGAGTTCAGTTTCGGGTTGCTTTTTGCAGCCGTGTTGCAGGTTAGTTGGTTGGTGGTTTCTTTTTGTGTGAAAACTCATGCAAAATAAGTGTTGAGCAGCTGTGCTTTATCTCTGTTATCCATGATTTCTTTACCGTCTTTATTTTTTACTATAGCAACTGTTTCCTTGATTTTCTTCTTGTTGTTTATGTGCTGGAAGAAGCTTTTTTTGTTGCCATTGACACTTGCGATGTGGCTAGGCATCTGCCCTTCTCAGTGTCTTGAATTGCCAAAATATGATCCAGCAGTGTGCATCAGCTGCCAAAAAAGCCAACACAGTTCTAGGCTGCATTAGCAGAGGGATAGAATCAAGATCATGTGAAATATTAATACCACTTTATAAAGCGTTGGTAAAGCCACACTTGGAATACTGCATTCAGTTTGGTCACCACAATGTAAAATGGATGTTGAGACTCTAGAAAGACTGCAAAGAAGAGCAATAAAGATGATTAGGGTAATGGAGGCTAAAACATATGAAAAACAGTTGCATGAATTGGGTATGTCTAGTTTAATGAAAAGAAGGACTAGGGGAGATATTATAGCAGTACAGTAATACCTCATCTTACGAACTTAATTGGTGCCGGGAGGAGGTTCGTAAGGTGAAAAGTTCGTAAGACGAAACATTATTTCCCATAGGAATCAATGGAAAAGCGATTAATGCGTGCAAGCCCAAAACTCAGAAGCCCGGAAGCCGGCCGCCACCACCGAAGGAGGCTTGATCCTCCCGGCACCAATCCTGGGTGAAGCGCTGGGGGGAGGGAGTCAGGAAGGTCCTCCTGCTCCACCCGCCCAGCTGAAAGCACAACGGAGGTCTGCGGCTGCCAGTGGCTTGAGCCGCCCTTTCCTCTACGCCACTTCGCCCTGCCTGTCATCCTGGGCGAAGCATTGGGGGGAGGGAGTCAGGAAGGTCCTCCTGCTCCCCCCCCAGCCAAAAACACAAAGGTGGTCTGCCGCCGCCTGCTTGAGCCAGGCTGACAGGCAGGGGAACTGGCATGGAGCAATGGGAAGCTGAAGCCGCCGGCGGTTTGAGCCTCCCTTTGCCCCATGCTGCTTTGCCCTGCCTGTTGTCCTGGGGAAAATGTGCTGGGGGGAGAGAGTTAGGAAGGTCTTCCTGCTCCCCCACAGCAAAAAATACAAACATTGTCTGCCGCCGCCCGCAGAGCAATGGGAAGCTGAAGCCGACGGCAGTTTCAGCTTCCCTTTTGTAGGGATTGCAGAGGCCAAGACAAACAATGAGAGACCAAGACAAACATTGAGAAGACCAAGACAAACATTGAGAGACCAAGACAAACAATGAGACAGTAAATTAGCTAAGCTTAGGATGAGAAGTGAAGCTTATCTGGACAAGCTTAGTGGAAGTTCACTGGAAAAGGACATTTCCTGTATGACTCATGAGATAGCCATGCATTCAATAAGACTATGGACAAATAGAAATTCCCCAACACCTCATGGCAGGAGTATAATTGGTCAGCAGCTCAGCCCCTGATTGGAACATTAAGTAGCTAGAATATAACCAATTAGAAGTTTAGGATATGTAACAAGTACCAATTAGAAACTTAGGATATATAACCAATAGGATGACAGTGTTTATGGAATTGAGCCAATGAAATGATGCTTTTGTAAACCTGTAAACCCCTCACTTTGCATATGAGAAGGTATAAAAGAAGCTTGTCTGTACAATAAAACTTTGTCACTTTACCCAGACCATTGACTCCGTGTCTCATTGGTGCTCACGGGTAATGGTCTCAGGATCGGGCTTCGTAAGGTGAACCACCACAGGGTTGTCGGGACCCTTGTTTAGCGGGGATCGCGTCTCGTTAAGTGGTGACCCCGACGTGATGGACAATCGGCTTTAAACGCATCACCGAGGGAGCAACGCTCAGATTACGCATCTCAGTGCACTCAACCTCCCATCGCTTACCCAGCGCAAATACGTAAGTATGGGGGCAGGACTGTCGGTAGAGCAGGTAGCTCATGTTCGGGAATTGGGGCAGATTGTTGAAGCTAACAAAATTAGTTTAAAAAAGAAAGGGCATTACCCCACAAAAAAGGGGCTAGCCAAATTATTGTCATACATCTGGCAGAAATGTCCAAACTATCCTTATAAGGGGACATTACAGACTGAAACGTGGGTAAAAATAGGTGAATATTTGCACAAAGAACCTAGGGCGCCACCACCTATTTTACTAACGTGGAAAACTGTTCTAACGGCCCTGAGGCTTCATTATCCCAAACGATAGCCACAAAGACACCGTTAGACAAGAAGCGAGCGCACCTCCTAAATACGAGGAAGTAAATATTAATAAGGCAGATAGATCTAAAGAAGCTACAGATACCCTATACCCTGTAATAACACGCAGAGCAGAACTGGGAGCACTAATGACTGGGATAGAACTGGATGTCCACCGGTCAATCCTGTAGTTTTGTAATTCCAATTCTTGTTTAGTTTTGAGTTCTCCATTTGGGTGTAAAATATCTTTGTATTTTATAGTCTTGGTTGAGTCTATCAAATTCGGGTATACTATAGCTTCCATAGTAGATAGCCATCTAGGAATTTTATTGTAAAATTTTCTTTTAGTCTCATACCAGATTTTAAGGAGAGATTTTCTTATCATGTGTTTATTGAAGATAGTTTGTTTTTGTTTTTCATCTCTCCATAAATAGGCGTGCCACCCCATCTGTAGATCGTGGCCTTCAAGTACCAGTATTCTTTTATTTGTGAGATTGATCCACTCTTTTATCCATGTTAGGCATGATGCAGTGTAATATTGTTTTAAATCAGGGAGTCCTAATCCTCCTCTGCTTTTAGTATCTTGGAGGTATCTAAATTGGATTCTAGGTTTTTTTTGTTTTTGTTTTGCTCCATGCTGCTTCGCCCTGCCTGTCATCCTGGCTCAAGCGGGCAGCGGCAGACCATCTTTGTGTTTTTGGCTGGGGGGGGAGCAGGAGGACCTTCCTGACTCCCTCCCCACAGCACTTTGCCCAGGACAACAGGCAGGGCGAAGCAGCGTGGGGCAAAGGGAGGCTGAAACCGCTGGCAGCTTCAGCTTCCCATTGCTCCACGGGCGGCGGCAGACCCTCTTTCTGTTTTTGGCTGGGGGGGGAGCAGGAAGACCTTCCTAACTCTCTCCCCTCAGCACTTCGCCCAGGACAACAGGCAGGGCGAAGCAGCGTGGGGCAAAACCGCCCGTGGAGCAATGGGAAGCTGAAGCCGCCGGCGGTTTGAGCCTCACTTTGCCCCACGCTGCTTCGCCCTGCCAGTTGTCCTGGGTGAAGTGCTGGGGGGAGAGAGTTAGGAAGGTCTTCCTGCTCCCCCCCAGCCAAAAACACAAAGACGGTCTGCCACCACCCGCTTGAGCCAGGATGACAGGCAGGGCGAACCAGCGTGGAGCAAAGGGAGGTTGAAACTGCCAGCGGCTTCAGCTTCCCATTGCTCCGTGGGCGGTGGCAGACCGCCTTTGTATTTTTGGCTGGGGGGGAAGCAGGAGGTGCAGGATCGGGCCGGCGGCGGGCGCGGGGCGAGGCAGCAGGTCAGCATCCTGGGCGGGCGGGCGGCGGGCGAGGAGGCGCGGCCGAGCGGGCCCGGCTCAGGCTCCGGCTAGACCTCCGGTGAGGACGGGATGGGCGGCGGCTGGGCGCAGTGGCGGCGAGGGTGCGTCCGACTCGGGGCTGGTGGCGCCTGACGCAGCGGGGAGCATCTTAGTGGCTCCGGCGCGGGAGGCAGGACATGACCGGCCGGCCAGAGCAGCAGCGCTGCCGCTTTCGCCGCCACGCCCGGCTCGGCTTCCCTGGACGCCGCAGGCACCGCGCGCCATGATCTTCCGGGCCGGCGAGGCTCAGTGGCGGAAAGCGGCCGCCTGGCTGGGGAGGCTCGGCCAAAAGGAGCCAGGGCTGGAGCTGCAGAACCGGGCACGCCTTCTGCCTGGGAAGTCCTGCCCCTTCATCCCCGAAGGCCGGCGCACCCACACGGGGACCGGCGGGGCCGACAAAGAACATGCTCCATGGCCACCGCGCTCTCTGGCCCAGTTTCGGCAGGGTGGGCGGGCGCTTGGCCTCCCAGAGAAGCCACCGGAGCGTCCCGCTCGAGAAGATGCTCCAAGTCAGGAATGTGGTGCGAGGAGGGACCAAGGACAGCCGGGTCTCTGAGCACGTGCAGAGCGCCTTCCCTTGGCCCGGAGAGGCGGCCAGCTGGGGGGGGGGAAGAGCGGCCAGAGCTGGAGCTGGAGCCGGGCCAGGCGCGGCAGGAGGGGGCGAAGCAGCGTGGGGCAAAACCGCCCGCGGAACAATCGGAAGCTGAAGCCGGCGGCGGTTTCAGCCTCCCTTTGCCCCATGCTGCTTCGCACTGCCTGTTGTCCTGGGCGAAGTGCTGGGGGGAGACGACAGCCGGGCAGCGGGGCTTCTCAGCAGCCTCCCAAACCTGAACTTTTGCCGAACCTCTGGGTTCGGCGTTCGGGAGGCCGCCGAGAAGCCCCACTGCCCAGCTGTCACCTTTTAAAACAGCCGGGGGGGCTTCTTGGCGGCCTCCCGAACGCCGAACCAGGAAGTTCGGGTTTGGCGTTCGGGTTCAGGAGGACGCTGAGAAGCCCCCCGGCTGTTTCAAAAAGCGACAGCCGGGCGGCGGGGCTTCTCGGCGGCGGCAGCGGGGGCGGGTTCGTAAGACGGAAAAGGTTCGTAAAAAGAGGCAAAATATTTCTGAACCCTTGGTTCGTATCTCAGGTTGTTCGTATGGCGGGGCGTTCGTATCATGAGGTACCACTGTATTCCAATATCTCAAGGGTTGCCACAAAGAAGAGGGAGTCAGGCTATTTTCCAAAGTACTTGAGGGTAGGACAAGACGCAATGGGCGGAAACTAATCAAGGAGAAAAGCAACTTAGAACTAAGGAGAAAATTCCTGATAGTTAGAACAATTGATCAGTGGAATGGCTTGCCGTCATTTGTCAATGCTCCAATTTTGGAAGTTTTTAAGATGTTGGATAACCATTTGTTTGAATAGTGTAGGGTCTCCTGCCTCCAAGGTCCCATCCAATAATGTTGTTGTTGTTAAGAGATTAAGATGATTTCCATAAATATAAATGGATTGAATTCGACTTTAAAAAGGAAAAAAACACTTAATTCACCCTCTCAATCAGCAATGCTCTGCACTGGCTCAGTCGCCAATAAAATTTCATGCCTGGAAACAACACTGTTTATTTATGATACAAACTCATTATAAATCAACATTCCATTCCTGGCTGACAGCCCTTTTTATAGAAGGCTGTCAGCCTATTGAATTTAAAATGTCTCCCACTTGCGCGGCAAAAGGAAAAGCCTCTCGTCTGTGCGTACATAATAAAATACATACTTACAAGACAATTCTGCCGCTACACAAATGTCATGTGAATGTTCATTTGTAAAACATCATTCTGGCTGTGTTGTGTAATTCACTTGGTGGACACTAGGGAGCAGTGCAAGCCTTTGGGAACATGGCTATAGCTCACTTTTGAATGCTAGGAGGTATTGTTGTGGTTCTCTGGATTTGGCATATTTAGTGAAATTCAGCTTTTCACTGTGAGCATGTTATGGGTTTGGCGTAATGAACTTCAGCTTTGACCATCAGGTGGTGCTTGCTTGGTTTTGGCTTTTTTGGTTCATTTTCAGTTATTAGCCAGTACAGGGAGGCTGGGAACTATCTCAAGTTTTGGCGTATTTTTAGTATTTTCAGCCTTTTTCCACCAGATGCTAAGTAATGGGTAGACTAGGCTGGATCCTTAGTTTCTTTGTATAAGATCTGTCCTTGTGTCTTCTCAGTTCTCAGTGGTGAGAAGGGAAAGCAGTTGTCTGGTTTTATGGCCGGTAGGGATGTTAACAACCCACTCTTTGTTTAAATGAAGTCTTTTTGGGAGATAACAATTCCCTTGTGAGCAGAAGTCAAGCCAGCTTCCCAACTGAAGCAAAATCTTTAAGCATCTCCTTGCAAGGGGTATTCAAGCATGCATTTTCGAACAAATCTGGCATTAGAGTCCTGTAAGAGTACATGATGGGAAATATGGGGGGAGCTGATGTCATGCAGGGGAACCAGCTTTTAAATGGAAATTTGCTGGACGCCCCCTCCCCATTTTTTTCCTATGAAGGCAATTCACTTTATTTTAAATGCAAATCGTGTTTGTTCCCTGCCTGGCAAGTCAGAGGAAGTTGCAATTCTCTCTTCTTTAGCAATGCATTGTCATGAAGGCATTTAATCTTTTAAAGCAATATTTTCACTTTACTTTTAAGACCATTGCGGGGGGGGGGGGGGGTGTTTGATCTCTTTCCTTTTACTGCTCTGGGAGCCAGAGGAAGATATTTCAATCTCTCTTCTTACTTTTAAGGCAGCTGCTGTCAGAAAGTGGGGGGAGGGGGGCAATCAATCTCCTTTGGTTTTGCTGTTCTTAGTGAAGCTCTTCCCAATAGATAAACTGAAAACGAGGTATCACAGATTATTTTTTATTGCCAGCCAGTTATAACGTAACAATTTATATCTATATGCCAAGTATTGTTATAATTAATCTTCCTCTTCCTCTTCTTCTTCCTCTTCCTCTTCTGAACTTCTGTAGAAATAAAAAGAATAAAAGATGGTATTACAATGTGTTTATAAAACAACATATACTAGAAAGTAGAATGGATATGTTCCTTGTAAGAAGCAGAGAATCAGCAATGTTTCACTGTTTGCTTTTCCTACCAGTTTTCTTAATGGCACCTATCTTGCTAAGAGCTTTGTTGGTGCAATACACTGGCTCATGGGAAGTGAACTCATTTATTGAATTAACTTAGTTTCCTGGGTGGGCACACAGAGCTATAAACTAGCCATATTTTGACCTAGTTTCTCAAGTGAACCCAGTTTAAATGGTTATTGAGAGAACAAATAGATCCTGAGAAGATTAAGAATTCTAGGAGCTGTTCTAAGAGGATTGTAACACAGAACACAGGATGCGAAGCAATTTCAACAATACTCTGATAGTCCATCTCTCTAAGAGAAGAGGGCTCAATAGCTACCCACAGAATCTTCTCACAACAGCTACTTTGAGTTTGGCAGCATCACTTTCTATCTATGACAGGGATACTGTAAGGGCAGGGGTGGGTTCTACTTACCTTCTCCACCAGTTAGCATCGTGACAGAAGTGTACATTTTCTCTCCTGAGTAGCAGCACTGCCATCTTATTTTTTTGCTTTTATAAACTCACAGAAGCTGTTTTTTTGCTTCTGTGCAAAGCAGAAGCTATTTTTTTGCTTCTACACAGGTACAGAAGCTGTCTTTTGCTTCTGTGCATGCGCAGAAGCTGGGTTTTTAGCATTGCACATGTGCTTGTACTCCCACATGGCATGTTGTATCAAGGAAGGAACTGGCAGTGAAGAAAACCAGAGCCCACCCCTCCTGTACATCCTGATTAGCTTAAAGTTGACTCATCCTTCCATCCTTCCCAGGTCAGTATTGCCCCAACAATATTGCCCCCATATTGTTGGGGATGTTATTCTGACAATATAAACACCTCAGAGAGTGCTGTAAAACATTGTAGGGTGTTATAGAAATCTAAGTGCCCCTGCTTTGCTAAATCTGTTGCAAGATACTAGCTTCTTTGCCAGAAAGCAGCAACTGACTTCTAAATCTACATTTCCTTATTCTGTTAAGCCAAGCTGATATAAAAACCTCATTAACAGTATATATTTTAACATGCATTAGAAAATATGATCCCCTAATCTCCTTTCTTTCCTATTTCCTATTAGAACTTTTTCTTTCTACTGTTTAACAGTGAAATAAGATGATCCCCTGAACTGAATATACTGTATTAAGAAAATCTGGAACATCAGGTATTAATGTGCAAATTCTTGTATTCCCTTCCCGAATTGCAGTGTTGCTAGGCTGGATTTTTCAGAAAGGACTTATATTTGGTCTGAGGAGATCTAGATCTAATATTTCAGATCCACAATATATTCCTTTGATTTGTATGTCCTGAATTCTAGCAAAAAATTCTAGGCGGAAAATCCCCATTCCTTCTTCATATAGTTTATCCAATTGAATTAGAGAGGAATAATAGTTTTATTGTTTTAATAGTTTTGTTTTATTTTTTATTTCATGCTATTTTAATGATATCATGCACAAGGGGGTGATTTTATTAATTTATCAAGCATTTCCATTTTTAAAAAGACTTGTCCTAAATTACTGCAGATTTTCTAACTCTTCTTCAAAGGGTAAATATAGGATCCAATTTAAATACAAATGCAAAACCAAAACTGAAAAAGCCTCCAATTTGTTAAAACCAGATAGAAAACTGATTGGAAATTTCATCCACATGTAAACAATAGAAACATACAATGAATATACTCTGAAAGGAGTATCTTCACCCTGATGAAATAGGTGTTCAGTACTCCAGAACTTGACTTGCACACTGAAACTACTTACGTTTTCTTTGAAGTACCTTCAGTACCTTCTTCTATTTCTGAAGCCCTGGTTAAAAGAAAAATTAAAAGCAGGATTTAAGTCTTGTTCTGGCAGCAGTTGAATATTTTATCTTTATTTGGTCAGCTTGTCCTAGTCATTTATTTGTTTATATTCAATTTAATTACCACCCATCTTCTTCACAAATGCAAAAGCAAAACTGAAAAAGGTTTGACATCAACTCAATTCACTTACAGCTTAAGAAAGTAAGAGGATTTGTTAATGGGCACAAAAATCAATTAAGCCTTATTGGTAGGCAGCTCTCTGCTACTCGAATTTGAGCAGCAGATTATTTTGGAAATTTCCTGCACTCAACTAGGAATTCTCATTTGGAGAAGGGAGGTCTGAAAAGGAGGCTGATTTTTGCCTTGTAGTTTCAACCAGGTTAGAGTGCTAGAACCAGGAGCATCCTTCTGTTTCCTAGTTCTGCTTCCCCCAATCAGAATTTTTAACTCAAAATTCTCTTAGAATTTGCAAGATTTCAGCTATTAAAAACTGACCCTTTATTTTGTGTGTGTAATTATTTTACACTTACAGTACAGGAGAAATTAGCATATTAAAATTCTGCAGGCAGTATATTTTATATTTAGTTTGTATATGTAAAGGTATTTAGGTGTGCAAGGTTGTTCATTTTAGTGGCAGTGAAACTGCAATAATCACAGTATAAATTAGATACTGTTTTAAACCAGTGTTTCTCAATTATTTTCTGTTACGCCCCCCCCCCCCAGGAAAAAGTAAACATTTCACGCGCCCCCCAACTCCACCAGGATGATTTTTTGCAATACGTATTCAGCATGTTTTGTTGAAAAAACTGAAGTTGCTTATCAGCATGATTGGGGTATAATGTGCATACACTTTGTCATATTTCCTAATTTTAGTTTTTAGAAGACTTATGTTTGTCTCATTATCTCTGTCCTTCGCCTCCTTTCTTTTCATCCCTGTTAGATATTTTTCCATGGTGTCTGTTAAGGATTTGTTATATGCACTTCATATCTCCTACTCTGTGTGGTGTGCTATTGTTTGGTGCAAAAAACCTCTATTCCCTGCGGCAAAAAGAACATGTTCCCTGGAGTCACGCATCCCCCCAGCATCGTTCCGTACCCCCCCCAGGGGGGCTTACCCCACTATTTGTGAAACACTGTTTTAAACAAATGTCTAGTGTAGCAGAATCTTGGAAGAAAATCTATGTTAAAGAACAATCTTTAAGAGAGACTACTACTGTACTCACTCAGTCTTTGGAGTGGTTTCACTACTAGCAGGCATCTCTTTTTCAGACCTGACAAAGAACAGACAAACATTTTAACAGAACAGAAATTAAAAATAAATATTCTGCGGCTAAGCTTGTCTCCCTCCCAGGATGGGAATGAAGATGGCTCATTTGTTTTCAATTTCTTAAAACAGAAGGAAGTTTTAGACTGGTTTTCCTGAATCTTAGATCCTTTAGGACGTTAGTATTAAGCATGGCTAGGAAATTTTGGGAGTTGATATTCACATATATTAAAGGCTCTGAGAAATTCTTTGTAGATAAATTTCTGGAACATGGCTAGCAATGAGCTCTAATGTATTGGATAATTTTTTTCTTCTTGACAAATTAAATAAAATATCACTTTATTCAATTTGTTTACCTATGGATCAGAGCTAGGAATTTTGAGAGCCCTCTCTTAATATAGCAACTATGAAGCACAACCATTTTATAGAAATAAGATTTATAAAATCAATAGCACTATATACCGCTTTATAGTGTTTTATAGTTTTCTCTAGGCAGAGAATTCCTATTGTTGGGGAAAATATACTGACTTTATACTGACATCAGTAGGAGAGAAGGTGAAGTCAATCTTGAGCCTGCAATACAGCTTTTCAGCCACTGCGTTACCATAGCTTTTTCGTAAATTCAATGAATTAGTGGATATATCTTCAAGTAAATAAATATAATGCTGTAGATACTCACAGATTCTTTGAAATGGTTTTTTGGACAGGCTTTGGAGCTGGAGCCGGAGCAGGAGCAGGAGCCGGAGCCGGAGCAGGAGCCGGAGCAGGAGCAGGAGCAGGAGCCGGAGCAGGAGCCGGAGCAGGAGCAGGAACTTCAACTGATGGTGGTGGTGGCATTAGCTCCCTAGAAGATAAATAGAAACAGAGGTTAATCCAAGTTGCAATAGGTTTATAAAGATCAAAGATGTACTCTTTGGTTTCTTTATGGTTTCTTTATGGTTTCTTTACGGTTTCTTTACGGTTTCTTTATGTAAACCCAGCATTTCACATTTTCTCTAAAGGGAGAAAATCATGTATTTGCTCTTGAGCATCCTAATACTGCTTTTCTGCAAAACCCAGATGTTACCTGCATGTTAGAGTAGGAATCACCAACTTTTCAGACCTCAGGGACCACTAAATTCATAATTTTAAATCCAGCAGACCACTAATATGAATCTAGCGCACTGCTTGCTGAAGCTTCTGGACTCCCAGTGTCAAGATGGGGTTCTTCAGGCATTCTCTTCTCCTCTCTCCCCCCTCTCTGTCTCTCCCTCCTCTTTCATCTCTCTCTCCCTCTCTTTGTTTGTCTCTCTCTCATCTCTCTCTCCACCTTTCTCTCTCCCTCTCTCTTCTATCCCTCCTCTCTCTTTCTCGAATTCCCCTGTCTGTCTGTCTGTCTGTCTGTCTGTCTGTCTCTCTCATTTCTCTTTAAGACAGATCCTGAGCCTGAAAACTTTTACTAGTTAAACGCACATCTGTTCACCTATGACCAAGTTATTTCTTAGTTGGATCTGTACCCTTGCTGCTCTAGGTTAACGGGTTAGTGGGGATTTAATAAAGATTAGAGGCAGACTTATTGATTTAACAATCTTTGCATGTCTTCATATTGATGCACACTTCTGAGAACTGCCTGGATTCATCCCTGCAGTTTTCTTGGAAAGATTTCAGAAATGATTGTCATTCCTCTGTCCCAAAGGTCACCTAGCCGGTATATTGTCCAAGGTGAGTCTAGAAATCACCATCTCTTGGTTTCTTTCTTGGTGCCTAAACCATGAGGGCAGCAGTCTGAATCTCTGTCCATTGTGGCTGATTCTAAAATTTTTATTTAATTTCATATTTGCTAAAATATGAGGCAAATATAGCTACATTTGAAAATACAATAATTTATTGCAGGGAATAAGTCCCCCTAGACATAGTATATAAAATACCTAATATATTCAAAATTATTATCTTTAATTGTGCTCAGTTACTCAATTAGATTGGAGAAAGCATTCTAAGAGTTTCTAATAATTTCATGAAGAATACTTGCTCTGGTGCCTGAAGGTTTAAACAGGAAAACAATATTTGTAACCCTTCTGTAGCACATATAGTTACTTACAGTTTTTCTACAAGAAGCAGCTCAGGGATTTGTGGAGGTCTAATAAATAAAGAAAAACAGAAAAACCAATAACTATAAGACCACAAAATGAAAACAAAGGATGTAAAGATTTATAATATAGGCAAACATAGGAACAACCAATAGTGCATGTGCCACTACCTTTTGGACCAGTTGTAACATCTAAGTTGCCTTCAAGGGCAGCTCCATGTAAAGTACAATGTAATAATATAAATTTAGACAAATCCAAATATGCCCAAAGAATTTTGTAATGAAAAAAAAGTCATCTAACTCACAAAATGAGACTATTCCCTCTGTAATTCTACGTTGCCCATGTTGTGCAGGGGAATTTACTGGAGAAGGCATAAAAAAACACGTAGACACTATCAAACCTGACATTAACCAGAGCAGACAAGATTGGGAGAAACCTGGCGCATCGAATCAAGAAGAATTGAACATTGGAATTGGTTTTGACTGAATGCATCATGATCACTATGATCATAGTGTTCCAGCTTTTTTCTTGAAATATGTGCCAACTGCAAAAAAAGAAAGAGAAGGAAAGAAATATAAAGGGAAGAGAAAAGAAAAGAAACAATACCTTGCACTAGCCCAAGTGTATATGGTTTCTTCTGAGGACTCTTCTCCGGGCTCTCCTGTGGACTCTTGATCTCGTAATTTATTAATCATATCATTTTTCTTTACTTCATTTATAGGTTGATACATATCCTTAAACCAAAAAGGGTTTTCTAATGATTCTGCTGAAGTCTGAGAATGAGGAAAGGATATTAAAAATGATCATAAATTTTCAGTTTAAGATTTCAATTTTCACATAGCATTATATTATTATTTGTATAATTCAAATTCTAATTCCTGGAATGGATGATCTAGCGGACAGAATGTGTAGCTAGCAAATCAGAGCAATTGTTAACTCCTAATTAGGTGTCCAATTAAACAAACACTAGTTTTGTCTCTTATGGTAGAGATGCCTGGAACATATTTTGTAGTTCTGCTGATAAATTTAGTAGTCAGTAAACGTAGTAGTTAGTAGCTGTAGTTAAAAGTATTCTCCGAGCCCTAGCATTCCTAAACTTTGGAAATGGTGTTGGGGTTTTATAAATTCATTTGGTTGATACAACTCTGGTTTAAGTGAGTTGTGTGCATCACTCTTATTCCTTTTGGATCTTTTCAAAAGACCAGCTTTGCATCATGCACACAATTTCTCAAATTAATGAGTTTGAAAGAGCTGGAAAAGATTCTTACAGTTTACAAAACATCCACAAACCATGTGTGTTAATCTTGGCATATTTAAGTTACAACTGGTTGCAGCAAAACTTTTCTTCTGAAAAGATTCTATACGAATAATAGACAAATATACAAAATGCATACAACCTGTACAATATAGTTTGCTCACTTGACTCGATACACTTCACACATTAAGTTACAAACAGGTTATATTTTCACTTCAGGTTTTGTGAATCTAGCCATTGTGATATATTCCAGAATATTCTGGTCATCCATTGTTTGGCACAATGTAGGAAATATAATACGTCAAAAAATATCTATCAAAATGATTTAAAATATTGGTTTTTTAAAAATATTACAGCATATTTGGATATTTGAAATTGTCAGAAATTTATGGCAGAAATCACAGGTGTAGGGCAGGCTGGGCTCAAAACCATAGGCTATTACAACAGTCTTCTCACTTTGCAGAGAGAAACTGGAGTGGTTCTTAATTACTTCTATGTGAGCAGAAAATAAGGGTGCCTCACGTTCCTGGAGGTGGCTGATTGGCTTACAAGATCCGAACAAATGGTGAGAAATGGGGGAAACTGGCAAATTCAGGAGGAATGGCTAGGAAGCTGCCATCTTTATCCATAGTACTGTCAAAATGGAGCGAAATTTATGGCAGAAATCACAGGTGTACGTTTTGAACACTTTAAAACATGAGTGATATTAAAATAGGAACATGAGTGATTTTAAAACATGAACAGTTACATTTACAGAAATGTATTAATGTATAAGAGATGGCTCTAATAATCAGTTATCAAGAGCCGACCTATGTTAAACAGTGCAACCCAATCCTGAAGTCTGTGTACTCAGAAGTAAACCTCACTGAGTTTAATATACTCCCAGAATGACAGGATTATTATCCATCCATCCACATATCCATCTAGCTATATTAAGCCACATCTGTAATACTTTTGGAAATGTGGGGCCATGCTTTTCAGATCCAATAAATAAGACAAGATATTGCTTCTGCATTTACAGACCTGTTTTTCAAGTGTACCTTTCTCCATTTTATCCAGAAGTGACCTTTAACAAACAAACAAAAAAGAAAAATATTGAGATCTTAGCATGGACCCTTTGGCAATATGCAAAGAAAATATAGCATATATTTCTGTGGAGAAGTACACAAACTCTTATAATTTAAATGAAAGATATATTTATTTCCATTTCTCAAAATGGAGTCAAAAGGCCTTTTGAGTCACAAGACTCTTTTGTGCATGTACAAGCAGTGTGCAGGCAGTAGAAGGTTTAAGTGCCTGGCATGCTGAAACACACACCTGCAATGGTTTCCAAAGATTAAATGCATGTTGCAGGTAACCACATAACTCTTTGGGGCTTTACTTCTTTTTGGCTTCATCAATATACATGCCCGCCTGGCAATCTCAGTTAGTTCAGCACTGAAATAGTTTAAAGTTGCCAAGATGAGAGGGGAACATACAGCACCAGTTGCGGAATGTAACAGAAGCCAATACTATACGTACAATTCAGGCAGCACAAAAGCAGATTATTCATTCAGTCATGTTCTCAGTGTTTTCAACTTTTACATGTAGCATCCTGTGCACTAAAACCTTCTTTTTAAAAATATAAGTCACAGGTGCATTGCCAATAAATCTTGAGATTAGTCCTCATAAAGAGGATTTTCAGAACAGAGAATTGCAACTAACTAAGTATCTCCAGTAATGGTGGGTTGCTATTGGTTCACCCTGGTTCGGGCGAACCAATGGGGGTGGCAAGAAGCTCCGCCCACCCATCCAGAGTCATCAAAAGTGCTCTGTGCATGTGCAGAAATGGTGCATGTATGCAAAGCGCATGTGTGTGCTGCTATTCCCTAACCAGTAGCAAAGATAAGTGAAACACAATACTGATCTCCAGGAAAGAGTTACCCTTCTTCCAGAGGAGTCCCTTCGTTTCCAATCATGATATTACGATAATAGATCTGTTTAAGTCAAAAAGAGGTGAAATTGTGAGGGATACCGTATCTTTCATAGCATAACATGCACCAAAGTGTAAGATGCACCTAGATTTTAGAGGTGGAAAACAAAGAAAAAAGTATTCTGACCCAACTGGGGTAGTAATATATTATTTGATAAAGTACCAGTGTAGCAAAATACTTTTTACAAATATGTATACTTTTTACAAACATATACACTTTTTACAAACTTCAAACTTGACAGCTTTAAGTCTTGTGGACTTCAACGCCCAGAATTCCTCTTCCAGTCATGCTAGCTCAGGAATGGGAATTGAAGTTCACAAGTCTTAAACTTGCCAGGTTTGAATACCTTGAACCCCAATCCCTAATCCAGGAGTCTTCAAACTTGGCAGTTTACAATAAAAGACTTCTGGACTTCAACTCCCATTCCTGAGCTAGCATGACTGGAGGGAGGATTCTTGGAGTTGAAGTCCACAAATTATAAAGTTGCCAGGATTGAAGGCCCCTGGGTTAGGCATTAGAAGTGCAAGAATCTTCAAACTTGGCAAATTTAAGACTGTGTACTTCAACTCTCAGAATCCCCCTTCCAATCATGCTATTCTGAAATAGAAGTTGAAGTCCACAAGTCTTAGCTAGGTTTGAAAACCTTTGCACCCCTAATCCTTAACCCAGGGTTCTTCAAACTTGGCAACTTTAAGACTTGTGGATTTCAACTCCCATCCCTGAGCTCGTCCTCCTCTAACTATGGCCACTTTGCTCTTTGAATTTCCCAATGCTATTTACAAAGAACCATAAAGATTATCACCAGAAATTCACAAAAGGAAGATCAAAGAGAGAGATAGCGAAGTTACCGTACTTCTCTCACCTGTTGGAATGGGCAGAGCATAAGCGATCGAAATGGCAGCTTCACCGGAGAACGCAAGAGTGCAGGCAAGGGAAACAGTGTCTTTCCTTCCTAGTCACCCAGCAATCCAAATGAGTCTGCCTGTGGCCATACTGCTGCTGATTCTGGCTAAAGCATGGGGAGTCATCCTATTGCCTGTGTGTCTTTCCTCCTTCCTTCCTTCCCTGTTAGTTGGCTGACTAGAGCTGCAATGGGGGCAGCAGCTCTTCAGGCAGTCTGGGAGCAAGCTTTGTGCAGGAAGGACAGCAGCATTTTTCAGGCAGCAGCAGCAGTGGGGAGAGGTCACTTCTGGCAGCAATAGTGGAAGCGGCTGCTCTTCCTAAGGCAGGTGAGAGGCGGAGGGGGGCTTAGATGGCCAAGTGTGGTAGGGGTCCTCAGTCCTCAGCTAACAGTTCCACAGACCTCGTTGAGCTAATGAGACACCTTTTAGATCTGGCCACAAAGGATATGAATGTCGCTATAAGAGGTTTTAATATTTTTATTGTAATCAGCCCAGAGTCCTTCAGGAATTGGGCGACATATAAATCAAATAAATAAATAAGTAAATAAATAAATAAAGTAAATAAATTGTGAGGTAAGAGCTCCATCTCTAGGCTATAGCAGCTGAGTCTTTTGGACCAAATCAAGCCTACCAGCCCGGTATTGCCTATCAGACATGGAGTAGAATGAATCTAACTCTGTACCCATTTAGTTATCTATATTTGACCCCCTCACCAATAATTTTATTAAAACCACTCCCACCCTTTCTTGTGATATTTCTATGTCACTGTCACATCTTCTGTACCTCTTTAAAGTTAAATATTTTATATTAAATCCCACTAGAGTAATGTGATCTCCCAAAGTTAGTTTTTAAGGAAATATTAACTCTTCACAAAAAAGAAATATTTTGAAATTTGGTAAAGTTTGTTTTTTCATTACTGGGCTTTAAGATATAGTGAGTTAATAAATTAGTATAAGGATGTTCAGTAAAATACTTTAGCTTACCCTTATTACAATCAGCCCTGTAATAATAATCAATACCAAAAGTGTCAGAGAAATAGCCAATAGCAAAGGAGTAAGGATTTCATCCCTGTATTTTGGAATGCCCTGCACTGCTATCTGCAAGGTTAAACAAAGAGAAGCAAAATGAAAGATTTTCATGTAGTATTGCAACATTTTGTTATTCTCACTAATGATATAGAGGGCAACTTGTACTCATCAGTATATATCATGTTTTATTATCTTGAACTTAGAATCCTGGTTTATTAATGATTTATACTTTGCCATATCAGAGGTCCTTACCAATTCAAGTTTCAGAACTTTTGTGCCCTCCATGCAGTCTTGTTATTTTCCTTGGCAACTTTTCCCCATCTATCTTGTCTGCTGAATATCAGACAGATGGAAGAGTCAGAAGTCTTTATGCCAAAGCACCTCTTAGCCCCCCAAAACCTGACAAAATACCCATTTGGTTATATCAGGAAAGGGAAAAAACTCTACTTCACAGGCAGAATCTTTAAAATGGAAGTTCATAAATCAACTTTGGAATTATTAAAGTACAAATCATATGTTTTATAAAAGATACGTTTATAAGTTTGGGAAGGCCGGAAACAGAAGGGGGGGCATTTTTGTCCTCCCAGAGGTTCAAGGAAAGCCTCTACAGTCCAAGGAAGGCAAAAATGCCGCTCCAACCACCATAGTTCAGGAGGATGCCACACCCATACAGCAACTGGGCAGGGAACCCTTTGCTAAAAATTTTGAGTCCCATCCCTATTCTATGGGATTAATTATTAATATAATTATGGGAGAAACTGTAATTATCAGGGTAAAAAATATTTTTTAAAGTAGCCACGATTTAGGTAAATAAGCCCCAGTTTTATATTTATCTGCAATGCTGTGTATGCATTATTACAAAAAATCTCAATTAAAATAAAACTTATTTATTATTGTTTGAATATATGAGCCAGGGTGGCACAGCAGGTAGAGTGCTGTACTGCAGGCCACTGAAACTGACTTGTAGATCTGAAGGTCAGCGGTTCAAATCTCATCACCGGCTCAAGGTTGACTCAGCCTTCCATCCTTCCGAGATGGGTAAAATGAGGACCCGGATTGTGGGGGCAATAGCCGAGCTCTGTTAAAAAAGTGCTATTGCTAACATGTTGTAAGCCGCCCTGAGTCTAAGGAGAAGGGCAGCATAGAAATTGAATAAATAAATAAAAGATATGTACTGTACATTATTGCCTAGGTTTCATTTATTTTTACGTACTGTTTAGAAAGTTTTTGCCAAATTTATTATAAAATTCTTCTAAATATACTTATTACAAAATCCATTTTGACCCTTTACAATAGTGAGTCAAAATTCAAAAGCAGAAATTAAGTTGTTAAATCCGTCCAGAGACAATGGCCCATCATCATCTTGTGCAAGAAACATTTGACTCTTAACGTTGTTCTGTAAATCCTTTTTCTTTAAAAACCAGTTATCATCTTTAAATAAGAGATATTGCAGACTCAATTCTTCCAATCTATAAAAAGCTTTTGGAGGAAGGGGTATATTTGGGTCCACTTACCCTTTAAAAGCAACAGCTATTCTACCAATCCAGTAATTTTATCTAAAACCTCTGTTTTAATTCTGGTGAATCTCATTATGTTTTTCTTTGTTTTCAGGTTTCAGTTACTTTACCGTTGTGCTCTACGCCACTCTCCCCAGATGTAAGAACTTTACATAAATGCAGCATGTTGCTTTTGCTTGGGAAGAGACATGGAAATCATACAGAGAAATGGTGTTCGCACATTACTATAAGCAATCTAAAAGGGATTTACTCTAAAACAGTAATTGCTTTTACAGAAATGAAGGTACAGATAATTTACACCAACTTGGTCTCCTTGATTTCCCCTAAGAAACCAAGTCTTGATAAAACTCCTAAGATTGTACTTGTAATGATTACTTTAGGTTGTTTTTACCTCATCAGGGGCCATCTGCATTTTTCTGGAGCTTGCTGTTGGAGTATTGCTTCCATTCTTACTTGGCAAAAAGATCCCAATAGGAGAGAGTAACCTGTCCATCTCTGCTGATCTAATAAATTTTGTCAAGATAGAACTCATTGTATTGATTAGTTTAGGACAAGACTTCTGGATAATGGGTTCCTTGCAGTCTATTTTGAGGACACGCATAAATTTGACAATTAAGTATCTGAGAATCTTATTTGGAAAGATCCTTGTAAATAATTTTCTCCACTTATATTCAAAGGCATAACGTCGAAGAAGTAAATTATCTGCGGTTGACAAAAGATGAAATGAAGAGGGAGCAGAGGTTGAGTGTGCTTGATGCTCCCAATATGTCTCATCAGGCAACAGTTTGCTTAAAGTTTCAGATACCTCCGTAGTGACTATAAAGTTGCTTCCTCTAATTATTATGTGTTTGAGAAGCTTTTTCTTTCTTGATTCCTGAGACTCAAGTTCCTTCTCCAAATGTTTTTCTGCAATTTGTTCATTCTCCGGAGTTTTCTCTTTCGCCTGCTCATTGATGACAAATTGTTTTACATGGCCGTTGACAGGTCTCAGAATAAACATGACTTTACCAGGCTGTTCCTCACCTCCATCATCCACAACAGATGTCAAAGGGGGCAGCTTAGTTGGAAGATGTAAAACGGAGCGCTTCTGTAAGGAGTGAACTGGTTCTTGTTTTCTCTTATTCTCCATGTTTTCTTTTATTCTTTCTCTGAGAGCAACCTTTGGCCACCTTTTAAAATTCAGACCTTCTGAAAATTCCTGAGATGCTTCCTTTTGTATTTCTAAATCAGGAGTTTTTTCTTTGTTTTCTATTATTTTTTGTTTGAGAATCACCTTTGGCCAACTGTTAAACTTCTGAGTATCTGAAATTTCTTGATATGCCTCCTTTTGAATCTCCAATTTGGAAGTCTCCTCTTTGTTTCCCTTTTTACTTTTTGTGACTTTCAACCATCTCATACACTTTAGATCTTCTGAATTTTCTTTAGATGCTTCCTTTTTGATCTCCAACTGATGAGTTGTCTCTTTGTTGGCTACTTTGGTAGCCAGAGGCACTTGGTGCCCTGTAAGTTTCCACCGTTTTTCAGCCCTTGTATGTGAATTATGTTTTGTTTGATCTTCTGCAAGTTTTCCTGGTCTTTTTCCTATTTTTTGCCTCTTTGTTGGTAATCTAACAGCTGTGCCTTTTTTTCTTGGACTTTTTTGAAGCCAATGTTCTCTCTGTATCATATTCTGATGGTTCTTTAATCTTTCTTGATAGCTTTTAGTCCTCAAGCTGAAGTCCATCAAAGCTTCCAAAATTTCAGTTGTTAAATATTTTTGGAGTTCCAAGTCTTGAGTCTCTTCCATTTTGGTTATTTTTGCTTTGGGTCCCTCTTGTAGGACTTTGGATGATTCATAGTGTGTTATTACAAGATTTTCATGGGATCCCTTTTCATCCAAATATTCATGAGGATTTGATTTAGTTAATCTACTCCATAATTTTAAAGTTGATGATTTAAGAAATTCAATGGAATTATCAAATATCTGCTGAATATGCAGGTTATCAAAATTGATATTCCCTTTGCCAGATATATTTGAGGGTGGACATGGAAGTGGAAATCCATCCAAGCTTCCAAAATACACAAGAATTCCAAACAGGAAAATTTGGGTCACAGAAGGAGCAATACATCTCATGATGCTCATCTCCTCCTGCTCATTTACCCAACTGAAGGATGCCTTGGAATGTTTCAGCCAACAGCTGAAGAGATTCTATATGGTTATTCTATATGGGGGCTGCAGGATAATGCCACCTCTATGCCATCAGTTTAGCATCATTCCTGACATCATAGAGTTTCCACAACCATGGCAACCTTGTGGGTAGTGGCCTTTTTAAAAAAAAAAAAAAATTAGTTGATTTTATGATTAATGTTTTTGGGTCAGAGTCATAATAGGAAATGCTATCTGTTTCCATTGGAAAATCATATTGTAATGCCTGGCTATCATTTTCCAGCTTCTAAAACAAATTACTGCATTTTACTTATAGCTAGGAAAAAAGTGGCCCAAAGTAATTTAAATAGCTGAGTACAGCCTGATTTCCAAAGGAAGACTTAAAAAAATTCCCAGTTATACTGAAAAGCAATCTCTCCTGATTTCACATTTATCATACTTGGGGATGATAAACACTAGGGATATTTGTTGGATGGGAAGGAACATGATGATGGTATGTACAGTTAAGTGCCACGTCAAATAGAAATGCCATTTTATCAAATGTCCTAACTAATAAATGATTGCTGGTGGATTTGGGGTGATTAAGTCATCACATGCTCATCAGTTCACTATAATTGCTCTTGATACACATACCCTCCCAAGAATCTACCTTTGAAGAAAAGGAAGAACTAGTCCAAAAATAAATAATTAAGGACTCAATTTAATGACTAATTTAAATTACTTGCTGGCATAATACATAGCCTCTGTTTAAACATTGACTGATCTATATCCCCTGACAATTCTTACATAGAGAAACTTCTCTCACATAGAAATACAAGCATACAGACCCTAGCACCCCCTAAGAGTCTTTCTTATTCCTGAAAAGAAAAAGAGAACAATAGAGGATGAAAGAGAATTGGACATTAAACATATTTAGTCTTTTTTTTTTTTGGAAGAATGCTATCCTCTATTGGTAGCTTGCATTTTCTAGCTTCACCAACCAAATACTCTAAAATCAAGGAGAACCAATTTCCAGGATGGATAATGTGCTTAGGATAGAAGAGGATACTTATCTAGATAAGAAGGAAACAGAATATTTGTCACTAATCTGCTATTCTCCTTTCATGGTGAAAATTGCACAATATCTTCTTTTCTCCTAGAGGGTCTAGCTGTGAAAATGACAATTTGGTTGCCTAGAAAGAATTATTTTATATATAATCTATTTTGCTTAGATAATTATAAGAAAATTGTTTCTTGGAACAATTAATTCAATAGATTTATAAGAATCAAATAAGATGTAAATTTGATGACCAGCAATTAATGTAAAGGTTATTGTAATGTTTCAATATAAGATGGAGAAAAGTTATATTTTAAAAGGTTTTTGAATATGTAAGATATCATATGTTTCTACAGTCCTTTTCTAAATGAAAGAATATCTCCATTGAATGGTTACAAAATAAAAGAAAAAATTTGTATATGTTTGATAATAAGCTTGATTTGGTGTTGGAAACTATATTGTTTTTAATTCCATGCTGGAGAAAAGAAATATAAAAAATTTGTGACCAAAAAAAATCTTATGGTGTGGATAAAGGGCATGGATGATGCCCAGGTAACCCCTCTACAAACCACCTCGATCAATACTTGGACAGACCAAACAGTAGTAATAGCAGTGCTACACGTCAAATGGGCGGTGACTCCTCCTCCAAGCACATCAGAACACATGGAACCATTACACAAATTTGTCACTAGTGTTGGGCGAACCCAACGAAGTTCAGGTTCGGCGGGTTTAGCCGAACTTGGCGGCAGAGTTCGGGTAAGTTCGCCAAACCCGAACTGGAACGCAGACCCGAACCCGATTTGCCTGGTGCAAAGTATTTCAGCTTTACCCAAAGTGACACCCCTTGGAAGGAACATGCATTTAGGCTCTCAGTAACCATCTGTGCCAAAAATAATGTTTTTCGTGGCCAGCTGCATAGTTATACCATTGACAGAATTCGAACACAGAACATACAAAAATATTTCCATAAAAATAAACCTGGATATCTCAGCTTTTTCTAAATTGACACCCCATGGAAGGAACCTACATTTAGGCTCTCAGAAACCATGTGTGCCAAAAATAATTGTTTATGTGGCCAGCTGCGCAGTTATACCAATGACATGATTTGAACACAGAACACA
Organism: Erythrolamprus reginae; assembly: GCF_031021105.1. Lineage (NCBI taxonomy): Eukaryota > Metazoa > Chordata > Lepidosauria > Squamata > Dipsadidae > Erythrolamprus > Erythrolamprus reginae. Next base: position 92,705,215 of record NC_091963.1, on the reverse strand, counting down.
AAAAAATGTTTCCATAAAAATAAACCTGGATATCTCAGCTTTTCCCAAAGTGACACCAATTGGAAGGAACACGCATTTAGGCTCTCAGTAACTATCTGTGCCAAAAATAATGTTTTTCGTGGCCAGCTGCATAGTAATACCATTGACAGGATTCGAAAACGGAACACACAGAAATATTTCCATAAAAATAAACCTGCATATCTCAGCTTTTCCTAAATTGACACCCCATGGAAGGAACCTGCATTTAGGCTCTCAGAAACCATCTGTGGCAAAAATAATTGTTTATGTGGCCAGCTGCGCACTTATACCAATGACAGGATTCGAACATAGAACACACACAAATATTTCCATAAAAATAAACCTGGATATCTCAGCTTTTCCCAAGGTGACCTCCCTTAGAAGAAACATGCATTTAGGCTCTCAGAAACCACGTGTGCCAAAAATAATTGTTTATGTGGCCAGCTGTGCAGTTATACCAATGACAGGATTCAAAACATAACTCACACAAATATTTCCATTAAAATAAACCTGGATATCTCAGCTTTTCCCAAGGTGACACCCTTAGGAAAGAACATGCATTTAGGCTCTGAGTAACCATCTGTGCCAAAAATAATTGTTTTTATGGCCAGCTGCACACTTATAGCATTGACAGGATTCGAACACAGAACACACACAAATATTTCCATTAAAATAAACCTGGATATCCCAGCTTTTCCCAAGATGACAATCCTTGGAAGGAACATGCATTTAGGCTCTCAGTAACCATCTGTGCCAAAAATAATGTTTTTCGTGGCCAGCTGCGTAATTATACCATTGACAGGATTCGAACACGGAACACACACAAATATTTCCATAAAAATAAACCTGGATATCTCATCTTTTCCCAAGACGACATCCTTTGGAAGGAACATGCATTTAGGCTCTCAGAAACCATCTGTGCGAAAAAAATAGGTTTTTGTGGCCAGCTAAGCAGTTATACCAATGACAGAATTTGAACACAGGACACACACCAATGTTGCCATAAAAATAAACCTGGATATCTCAGATTTTCCCAAGGTGACACAGCTTGGAAAGAACATGCATTAACGCTCTCAGAAACCATGTGTGCCAAAAATAATTGTTTATGTGGCCAGCTGCGCAGTTATACCAATGACAGGATTCGAACACAAAACACACACAAATATTTCCATTAAAATAAACCTGCATATCTCAGACTTTCCCAAGGTGACACCCCTTGGAAGGAACATGCATTTAGGCTCTCAGTAACCATCTGTGCCAATAACAATGGATTTTGTGGCCAGCTGCGAAGTTATACCATTTACCGGATTCGAACACAGAACATACACACAAATATTTCCATTAAAAAACCCTGGATATATCAGCTATTTCTAAATTGACAATCCTTGGAAGGAACCTGCATTTAGCCTCTCAGTAACCATCTGTGCCAAAAAAATTGTTTTTGTGGCCATCTGCACGCTTATACCATTCATAGGATTCGAAACATAACTCACACAAATATTTCCATTAAAATAAACCTGGATATTTCAGCTTTTCCCAAGGTGACACCGCTTGGAAGGAATATGCATTTAGGTTCTCAGTAACTATCTGTGCCAAAAATAATGTTGTTCGTGGGCAGCTGCGTAGTTATACCATTGACATGATTCGAACACAGAACACACACAAATATTTCCATAAAAATAAACCTGGATATCTCATCTTTTCCCAAGGTGACACCCCTTGGAAGGAACATGCGTTTGGGTCACAGTGACCATCTGTGCCAAAAAGAATTGTTTTGGTGGCCAGCTGCATAGTTATAGCATTGACAGGATTCGAACACAGAACACATACAAATATTTCCATAAAAATAAAGCTGGATATGTCAGATTTTCCCAAGCTAATACCCCTATGAAGGAAAATGGATTTAGGCTGTTGGTAACCATGTCTGCCAAAAATAATTGTTTTGGTGGCCAGCTGCATAGTTATATCATTGACATGATTCGAAAACAGAACACACACAAATATTTCCATAAAAATAAACCTGGAAAACTCATCTTTTCCTAAATTGACACCACTTGGAAGGAACCTGCATTTAGGCTCTCAGAAACCATGAGTGCCAAAAATAATTGTTTTCTTGGCCAGCTGCGTATTTATACAATTGACAGGATTCGAACACATAACACACAAAAATATTTCCATTAAAATAAACCTGGATTTATTTATTTATTTATTATTTAGATTTGTATGCCGCCCCTCTCCGAGGACTCACAGATTTTCCCAAAGTGACACCCCTTGGAAGGAACATGCATTTAGGCTGTCAGTAACCATGTGTGGCAAAAATAATTGTTTAAGTGGCGAGCTGCGCAGTTATACCAATGACAGGATTTGAACACAGAACACACAAACATTTCCATAAAAATAAAACTGGATATCTCAGCTTTTCCCAAGGTGACACCCATAGTTCCCTGTAAGCTGCGCAGTGCGCTATAGCGCAGAGGTTTCTACTCATCGGCCCGGGAATTTCAAATTTAGCGCGGAGGACCGACCTCCGTGCTGGAATTTGAAATCAGAACGGTTGCTGCTCTACAACATAGGGCAGCAACAGTTCCTTAAGCAAAGGCGGGAAACAAAGTGCAAAGTGGCCAATCACAGGCCCGCTTTCTTCCCCGCCCCTTAAATCCTGGATTTTCTCCTCCCCGCCCTCCGGCAGCCAAACGGTTGTTTAGCTGACGTCGCGTAAGGTAAGAAAATCGGGCCTCTAAGCCTCAGTGGGGTGGGGGTTGCCGCCGGACTGCCGAGACGGGTGAGGCAGGGCTGGTGGCGCAGCCCACCGCTAGGCCTCTAAGCCTCGGTGTGTGTGTGTGTGTGGGTTGCTGCCGACCGGGTGCCTCGTCGGTGTGCGTGTGTGGGGTTGCCGCCGCCCGCTGACTGCCGAGAGTGACGCAGCAAAGTAAGAGGGCTGGTGGCGCAAGGCCTCTAAGCCTCGGTGTGTGTGTGGGGGGGTTGCCGCCGACCGGGTGCCTCCTCGGTGTGCGTGGGTGGGGTTGCCGCTGACTGCCGAGAGTGACGCAGCAAAGTAGGGCTGGTGGCGCAGCCCACCGCTAGGCCTCTAAGCCTCGGTGTATGTGTGGGGGTGTTGCCGCCGACCGGGTGCCTCGTCGGTGTGCATGTGTGGGTGTTCTAGGCCTCTAAGCCTGGGGGGTGCTGACGACCGGGCGTGTTACCTTTCTGCGGGGCCCTCTTACTTGCGCCTTCCGACTTTTCCGGCAGCTGCAGCGCTCCGCCTGGCTGGAGTTTCCCTTGCGGAGGCCGCGTATGAGCTTTGGGGCCCGGAGGGAGGAAGGGTGGCTGGCCGGCAGCAGCGGCACCGGGAGTAGCCGCCTCACAGCTGACCACCTTGCCGCTGCCCCACAGCTAGTCAGAGTGCCGCTGCTGCCGCCAGCCACCCTTCCTCCCTCCGGGCCCCAAAGCTCATACGTGCCCGCCGCAAGGGAAGCTCCAGCCTGGCGGAGCGCACGGCAAAATAAGAAGAAAAGATCCCGCGGATCACAGCTCACAGCTGACATTTTCTTCGCCCAGCTCGAGCTTTCCTTGCGGCAGCCGCGTGTGAGCTTTGGGGCCCGGAGGAGGGCGGCAGCAGGAGGGTGGCAGCATCGGCACCGGCACCAGGGCGGGCAGTAGCCGTGAGACGGTGGCACGGTGGTCGGCTGCGAACTCCAGGACAGAGGCACCGATGCGGCGTTTGGACGTGTTGCTACACGCCGTACATGCTGGCGTTGCCTGGCTGGCACTTGCCTCCTGGCTGGGCCGGGACGGAGGCTCCAGCCCCATGCCCAACGCAACGCCAGCATGTACGCTGTCTAACACATCCAGACGCCACGTCGGTGCCTCTGTTCTAGCCGCCGCTATTACCCGGTGCCGCCGCCGCCGCCCTCCTGCCGCTGCCCTCCCGCTGCTGCCGCCGTCCTCCCGCTGCCGCCAGCCACCCTTCCTCCCTCCGGGCCCCAAAGCTCACACGCGGCCGCCACAAGGGAAGCTCCAGCCGGATGTAGCGCACAGCAAAATAAGAAGAAAAGATCCCGTGGAAAGGCGGGGGGGGAGGCGCGCCTCACAGCTGACATTTTCTTCTTGTTTTGCGCTGCACTCCGCCCGGCTCGAGCTTCCCTTGCGCAACGCAACGCCAGCATGTACGCTGTCTAACACGTCCAGATGCTGCGTCGGTGCCTCTGTTCTAGCCGCTGCTATTGCCCGGTGCCGCCGCCGCCGTCCTCCCGCCGCCGCCCTCCCGCTGCTGCCGCCGTCCTCCCGCCGCCGCCTTCCTGCTGCTGCCGCCGTCCTCCCGCTGCCGCCGGCCACCCTTCTTCCCTCCGGGCCCCAAAGCTCACACGCGGCCCCCACAAGGGAAGCTCCAGCCGGACGGAGCGCACGGCAAAATAAGAAGAAAAGATCCCGCGGAAAGGCGGGGGGGGAAGGCGCGCCTCACAGCTGACATTTTCTTGTTTTGCGCTGCACTCCGCCCGGCTCCAGCTTCGCTTGCGGCGGCCGCGTGTGAGCGGCACCGGGAGTAGCCACCTCACAGCTGACCACCTTGCCGCTGTCAGCTGCTGCGGCCGCCTGGTGTACGAAAAAGAGAGAGAGAGAGAGAAAGAGATAGCAAGAGAGGGAGAGAGGGGGGAGAGAAAGAGAAAGCAAAAGAGAGAGAGAGAGAGACAGCAAGAGAGGGGGGGAGAGAAAGAGAGGAAGCAAAAAAGAGAGAAAGAGGGGGGAAGGAGGGAGAGGGAAGGACATGGAGGGAGGGAAGGGGGGAGATAGAAAGAGCAAGAAAGAGGAAGGAACAGGAAGGAAGAGAGAAAGAAAGAGGAGAGAGAGGGAAAGAAAGAGGAAGGAAGGGAGAGGGGGAAATAGGGAGGGAGAGATAGAAAGGAAAGAGGGAGGATGAGCTAGAAAAGAAGGAGAGGGGGGAAGTAGGATAGAGAGAGGGAAAAGGAAGGGAGAGATAGAGGCAGGGGGAGAGAAAAATAGAAAGGAAAGGGAGAGAGGAGAGGGGGCAGCGATTATTTTTTTAAAAACGAATAATGATAAAATAATTACTTTTATCCTTTCCTGGTCTTCTAGGGTTAATCAGTAAGACTTTCTTGAAAATTAAAAAGTAAAGCACTAGCTCAAGCTATTTGACTAAATGTATTTCAATTTTCTCTGTACAGTATTCAATTTCTTCCTAGGACAAGAGAGATTCCAAACATTGAAGAGAAAGGGAGAGAAAGAGGGAGAAAGGCAGGGAAAGAAAAATTATTTCTGTGCTCAAGGCAGGACGACTAGAGAAGGTGAACATTAATCACCTTTTCAAAGTTGGTGTCATTTTTTATTGCAATGTTATACTTTCCAGATCATCATCCCTGAAAATGTACAATGCAAAAATTATATTTAACCTGCTGTTTTCGTCCTTGGGTCCTTTTAGATCCAAAACAAAATTGTAAAAGAACTTTCCCTGCATGTCTGAAACTTGAAATTACATGACTTTATCTCATTTGAGGGGTTCTTTCTAAGGGGTGTGTGTGTTTTGCTTGTTTAGTTTTTGCTGGGCAAAAATACTTACATTTGCATTCATGCTGGTGCTTTTAGACCCGGAGTAAAAAAGTTTGGTTCTAGCTATTGGAAGTGGTTTTTTGAATACTTTTTTCTGAACATTTCTGAACGTAATGTTTTTAATCTGAGACTGACTAAACCTAAAGTTCTCAAATACATCTTGGTATTACTAGAGGGAAAGATTTATAATTTGCAATGGCTGTTGTAAGAGGCTAATCCTAGATAGTTTGGAGTGTTGAATGATTACTGTGTATTTGAAAATAAACTATTGAAAATATAGAATTATGGATGCAAGAACTCACTCATTTGTGATAGCGCACACCCACACTTACTTTATTTATTTATACATACATACATACATACATACATACATACATACATACATACATACATACATACATACTTCTATGCTGCCCAGTCCCGAAGGGACTGCCGCTCAGACACTATACTTTTCTGCTCACCCCGAAAAAATATTAGAGGGAACATTGGTGACACCCCTTTGAAGGAACCTGCATTTAGGCTCTCAGTTATAGCATTGACAGGATTCGAACACAGAACACACACAAACATTTTCATAAAAATAAACCTGGGTATCTCAGCTTTTCTCAAGGTGAAACCCCTTGGGAGAAACATACATTTAGGTTCTCAGTAACCATCTTTGCCAAAAATAATGTTTTTCTTAGCCAGCTGCGTAGCTATACCATTGACAGGATTTGAACACAGAACACACACAAATATTTCCATAAAAATAAACCTGCATATCTCAGCTTTTCCCAAGGTAATACCCCTTAGAAGAAACATGCATTTAGGCTCTCAGAAACCATGAGTGCCAAAAATAATTGTTTTCTTGGACAGCTGCATAGTTATACAATTGACAGGATTCGGAAACAGAACACACACAAATATTTCCATAAAAATAAACCTGGAAAACTCAGCTTTTCCTAAATTGACATCACTTGGAAGGAATCTACATTTAGGCTCTCAGAAACCATGTGTGCCAAAAATAATTGTTTTGGTGGCCAGCTGCGAAGTTATAGCATTGACAGGATTTGAACACAGAACACACAGAAATATTTCCATAAAAATAAACCTGGATAGCTCAGCTTTTCCTAAATTGACACCCCTTAGAAGAAACATGCATTTGGGCTCTTAGAAACCATGTGTGCCAAAAATAATTATTTTGGTGGCCAGCTGCACACTTATAGCATTGACAGGATTCGAACACAGAACACACACAAATATTTCCATAAAAATAAACCTGGATATCTCAGATTTTCCAAGGTGACACCCCTCGGAACGAATATGCATTTAGGCTCTCAGTAACCATCTGTGCCAAAAATAATTGTTTTTGTGGCCAGCTGCGCAGTTTTACCATTGACAGAATTCGAACAGAGAACACAGACAAACATTTCCATAAAAATAAACCTGGATATCTCAGCTTTTCCTAAATTGATACACCTTGGAAGGAACCTGCATTTAGGCTCTGAGTAACCATGTGTGCCAAAAATAATTGTTTATGTGGCCAGCTGCGCAGTTATAACATTGACAGGATTCGAACACAGAACACACACAAATATTTCCATTAAAATAAACCTGGATATCTCAGATTTTCCCAAGGTTACACCCCTTGGAAGGAACATGCATTTAGGCTCTCAGAAACCATGTGTGCCAAAAATAATTGTTTATGTGGCCAGCTGCGCAGTTATGACATTGACAGGATTCGAACACAGAACACACACAAATATTTCCATTAAAATAAACCTGGATATCTCAGATTTTCCCAAGGTTACACCCCTTGGAAGGAACATGCATTTAGGCTCTCAGAAACCATGTGTGCCAAAAATAATTATTTTGGTGGCCAGCTGCACACTTATAGCATTGACAGGATTCGAACACAGAACACACAGAAATATTTCCCTAAAAATAAACCTGGAAAACTCAGCTTTTCCTAAATTGACACCACTTGGAAGGAACCTGCATTTAGGCTCTCAGAAACCATGTGTGCCAAAAATAATTGTTTATGTGGCCAGCTGCGCAGTTATAGCATTGACAGGATTCGAAGACAGAACACACACAAATATTTCCATAAAAACATGGATGTCTCAGATTTTCCCAAGGTGACTCCGCTTGGGAGGAACATGCATTTAGGCTGTCAGTAACCATGTGTGGCAAAAATAATTGTTTAAGTGGCCAGCTACACAGTTATACCAATGACAGGATTCGAACATAGAACATACACAAACATTTCCATAAAAATAAACCTGGAAAACACATCTTTTCCTAAATTGACACCACTTGGAAGGAACCTGCATTTAGGCTCTCAGAAACCATGTGTGCCAAAAATAATTGTGTTGGTGGCCAGCTGCGAAGTTATAGCATTGACAGGATTCGAACACAGAACACACACAAATATTTCCATTAAAATAAACCTGGATATCTCAGCTTTTCCCAAGAATACACCCCTTGGAAGGAACCTGCATTTAGGCATTCAGAAACCATCTGTGCCAAAAATAATTGTTTATGTGGCCAGCTGCGCAGTTATAGCATTGACAGGATTCGAACACAGAACACACACAAACATTTTCATTCAAAAAAACCTGGTTATCTCAGCTTTTTCCAAGGTGAAACCCCTTGGAAGAAACATGCATTTAGGCTCGCAGTAACCATGTGTGCCAAAAATAATTATTTTGGTGGCCAGCTGCACACTTATAGCATTGACAGGATTCGAACACAGAACACACCAAATATTTCCATAAAAATAAACCTGGATATCTCAGATTTTCCAAGGTGACACCCCTCGGAACGAACATGCATTTAGGCTCTCAGTAACCATCTGTGCCAAAAATAATTGTTTTTGTGGCCAGCTGCGCAGTTTTACCATTGACAAAATTCGAACAGAGAACACACACAAACATTTCCATAAAAATACACCTGGATATCTCAGCTTTTCCTAAATTGATACCCCTTGGAAGGAACCTGCATTTAGGCTCTCAGAAACCATGTGTGCCAAAAATAATTGTTTATGTGGCCAGCTGCGCAGTTATACCAATGACAGGATTCGAACACAGAACACACACAAACATTTCCATAAAAATAAACCTGGATATTTCAGCTTTTCCCAAGGTGACACCCCTTGGAAGGAACCTGCATTTAGACTCTCAGTTATAGCATTGACAGGATTCGAACACAAAATACACACATAAATATTTCCATAAAAATAAACCTGGATATCTCAGATTTTCCCAAGGTTACACTCCTTGGAAGGAACATGCATTTAGGCTCTCAGAAACTATGTGTGCCAAAAATAATTATTTTGGTGGCCAGCTGCACACTTATAGCATTGACAGGATTCGAACACAGAACACACAGAAATATTTCCCTAAAAATAAACCTGGAAAACTCAGCTTTTCCTAAATTGACACCACTTGGAAGGAACCTGCATTTAGGCTCTCAGAAACCGTGTGTGCCAAAAATAATTGTTTATGTGGCCAGCTGCGCAGTTATAGCATTGACGGGATTCGAACACAGAACACAAACAAACATTTCCATAAATATAAACCTGGTTATCACAGCTTTTCCCAAGGTGAAACCCCATGGAAGAAACATGCATTTAGGCTCTCAGTAACCATCTGTGCCAAAAATAATGTTTTTCTTGGCCAGCTGCACACTTATAGCATTGACAGGATTCGAACACAGAACACACCAAATATTTCCATAAAAATAAACCTGGATATCTCAGATTTTCCAAGGTGACACCCCTTGGAACGAACATGCATTTAGGCTCTCAGTAACCATCTGTGCCAAAAATAATTGTTTTTGTGGCCAGCTGCGCAGTTTTACCATTGACAAAATTCGAACAGAGAACACACACAAACATTTCCATAAAAATACACCTGGATATCTCAGCTTTTCCTAAATTGATACCCCTTGGAAGGAACCTGCATTTAGGCTCTCAGAAACCATGTGTGCCAAAAATAATTGTTTATGTGGCCAGCTGCCCAGTTATACCAATGACAGGATTCGAACACAGAACACACACAAACATTTCCATAAAAATAAACCTGGATATTTCAGCTTTTCCCAAGGTGACACCCCTTGGAAGGAACCTGCATTTAGACTCTCAGTTATAGCATTGACAGGATTCGAACACAGAACACACATAAATATTTCCATAAAAATAAACCTGGATATCTCAGATTTTCCCAAGGTTACACTCCTTGGAAGGAACATGCATTTAGGCTCTCAGAAACTATGTGTGCCAAAAATAATTATTTTGGTGGCCAGCTGCACACTTATAGCATTGACAGGATTCGAACACAGAACACACAGAAATATTTCCCTAAAAATAAACCTGGAAAACTCAGCTTTTCCTAAATTGACACCACTTGGAAGGAACCTGCATTTAGGCTCTCAGAAACCGTGTGTGCCAAAAATAATTGTTTATGTGGCCAGCTGCGCAGTTATAGCATTGACGGGATTCGAACACAGAACACAAACAAACATTTCCATAAATATAAACCTGGTTATCACAGCTTTTCCCAAGGTGAAACCCCATGGAAGAAACATGCATTTAGGCTCTCAATAACCATCTGTGCCAAAAATAATGTTTTTCTTGGCCAGCTGCGTAGCTATACCATTGACAGGATTCGAACACAGAACACACACAAATATTTCCATAAAAACAAACGTGGATGTCTCAGATTTTCCCAAGGTGACACCCCTTGGAAGGAACCTGCATTTAGGCTCTCAGAAACCATGTGTGCCAAAAATAATTGTTTTGGTGGCCAGCTGCTAAGTTATAGTATTGACAGGATTCAAACACAGAACACACACAAATATTTCCATTAAAATAAACCTGGATATCTCAGCTTTTCCCAAGGTGACACCCCTTGGAAGGAACATGCATTTAGGTTCGCAGTAACCATGTGTGCCAAAAATAATTATTTTGTTGGCCAGCTGCACACTTATAGCATTGACAGGATTCGAACAGAGAACACACACAAACATTTCCATAAAAATACACCTGGATATCTCAGCTTTTCCTAAATTGATACCCCTTGGAAGGAACCTGCATTTAGGCTCTCAGAAACCATGTGTGCCAAAAATAATTGTTTATGTGGCCAGCTGCGCAGTTATACCAATGACAGGATTCGAACACAAAACACACACAAACATTTCCATAAAAATAAACCTGGATATTTCAGCTTTTCCCAAGGTGACACCCCTTGGAAGGAACCTGTATTTAGGCTCTCAGTTATAGCATTGACAGGATTCGAACACAGAACACACACAAACATTTTCATAAAAATAAACCTGGGTATCTCAGCTTTTCTCAAGGTGAAACCCCTAGGAAGAAACATACATTTAGGTTCTCAGTAACCATCTTTGCCAAAAATAATGTTTTTCTTGGCCAGCTGCATAGCTATACTGTTGAATCCTATGTAAATAGTTGGTTCCCTGAAAAAACGCTGTCTCTGTGCAGAACCGGAAGTCGCGCCTGATTGGCTCAGGTGCTGACTGTTCTCTTTTGGCGGGAGGCGCAAAAGTATAAAAGAGCGGCTGCTCTCCATGTAAAGCCAGACGTGTTCCCGCTGATTGTCACTTGTCTTAAGAGCTGAATAAAGGAACCGTCTTGTTTAATCCTTGTCTCTGGACTCTTCACTGGCGACGACGGACGGAAGAACCACGCGTGCAAGATGAACAACCTTCAAATCGGCCGGGCTCCTGAGTTCTTCGATCCGGAGAAATCCTCCTGGGACGCCTACATGGCCAAGTTCGAGATCTTCCTCGAAGCTGCCGGAATGAGGGACGCTGACGCCGAACGGAAGCGGGCAATTTTCCTGAATTACTGCAGCCCAGAGATATTCGATCTCGCCCAGACTCTCACCGATCCGCTTCCAGCCAAATCCATCGCTTGGGACGTCCTGCAAACCAAGCTCGCGAGCCATTTCAAGCCTACGAAACCAGCCGTCGTTTTCCGGCACCAGTTCTCAAGAATGGCCCAGCTCGAATCCGAATCCATTAACCAGTTCGCTACGCGTCTTCGAACGGGGCTGTCTAAATGTAAGTTCGACAGCCCGGAAGCTCGCCTCACTGATGCCCTAATCTTCGGCATGAGAAATGCCATGGTCCGAAACAAGCTCCTCACCGAAGACGAGCCGTCTCTCCAGGGAGTAATCAAGCTGGCACAAACCGCAGAGGTCGCCGACGCTGCTGCCAAAGAGCTGAAGGAGCAGGACAAGAGGGAAGTCGTCGCCAAGATCGACTCCACGGTTTCCCGCGCAGAGGCCCCAGACGACCTCAGCCCACCAGCCCTCAACGAGGACAGCTGTTTTCTGCTGCAACAGGACCAGCCGAAACAACCCAGATACCCTCGCCCCGGCGCCCCCTGCTCCGGCTGCCGAGGAAACCATCCGCGCCAACGCTGCCCTTTCCGGGACGCCATTTGCCACCGCTGCAACCGACGCGGCCACATCGCCGAAGCCTGCAGAGCACCCTTGCCTGAGGAATCTTTTTCCACACCTCGTCCTCCTCATTTCCAGACCCAAACACCTCAACCGCGCGAAAACCGGTTTCTTCGGTTTTCCGGCTAACCGCGACTACTTAAGAGGTAACAATCAATTTTCTGTAAATAGCACGGAAACGAAAAATGGGAGCAAGATTTTAATCTCACTGCTCCTAAACAACAAGCCATGCACTATGGAACTTGACACGGGGTCTAAATACACCATTATGCCATGGGAAAAGCTTATAATGTACATGCCTAGCCTCTCAAAGTCTGATCTTTTACAAACTTCATTGGTAATTAGAGATTTTCAAGGGGGGATAATACCTGTACTGGGCCAAGTGAATGTACCTATTATGTTTAAAACTGTTAAATGTACCCTTCCTATGGTTGTTGTTGCAGGGGCTAGACACTCTCTCCTGGGGTTGGCTTGGATGGAACCATTGGGAATTGAAATTTCTGGTATTTGTACTGTTAACTCTGATAGCATTCCAAATTTCTTACAGGAATTCCCAGAGGTGTTTAGCCCCACCTTGGGATCGTATAAAGGGCCTCCTATCTCCTTTTCTATTGACCCCAAGGTTCCTCCTGTCCAGCTCAAACCACGCAGGGTACCCCTCCCGCTCCTTCCCAAGCTTGACCTACAGCTAGATAAGCTCATAACCCAAGGCATTTTAGTTCCTGTAGAGCAGGGGCCTTGGGAAACACCCATAGTCACGCCTCTTAAGCCTGATGGCTCTTTGAGGGTTTGCGCTGACTATAAGTCAACGCTCAACAAAGCCCTCCAACATCACCCTTACCCCATTCCAGTGGTACAACAGCTCCTTCACTCCCTGGGGGAAGGGAAAGTATTCGCAAAAATCGATTTAGCCCAAGCTTACCAGCAACTCCCTGTCAATGAACCGACAGCACTTGCACAAATCATTGTCACCCACAGGGGTGCGTTTAAATGTACCAGATTACAATTTGGAGTAAGCATAGCCCCTGGGATTTTTCAAAGCATAATGGAACGTTTGTTGTCAGGAATTAAAGGGACTATTCCCTATTTTGATGACATTTTAATTTCAGGAGAAAACCAATCTCAACTCAGCAAAAGAATAAGAGAAGTATTACATAGGCTACAAGATAAGGGGCTAAGGATCAAACCTGACAAATGTGTGTGGGGAACCAGCAGTGTAGACTTCTTAGGATATAGAATCGATGGAGAAGGCATCCACCCCACTACTGAAAAATTAAAAGCCATCAGGGAAGCCCCAGAGCCCCAGAATAAAACAGAATTGCAGGCATTTTTAGGCCTTCTAAACTTTTACTCTGTTTTTTTAAAACAGAAGGCAACAGCAGCAGAGCCTCTACACCGGCTGCTTCAGAAAGGAACCCCTTGGACATGGGGGAGAACTGAGCACGAAGCCTTTTCACAAATAAAGCAATTGTTAACTTCCACAAGTGTAGTAGTCCAGTATAGCACCTTGCTACCCGTCAGGCTTACGTGCGATGCGTCCCCATATGGCGTGGGAGGGGTCTTGGCACATGTTTTGCCGAATAATGCAGAGGCCCCAATTGCTTTCTTTTCCAGAACAATGACCAATATTGAGAGAAATTACAGCCAACTAGATAAGGAGGCTCTAGCGTTAGTGGCTGGGGTGAAGAAGTTTCATAACTATCTTTTTGGCAGGAGTTTTGAATTGGTTACCAACCACAAGCCTTTACTAGGCCTCCTAGCCCCTAACAAACCAACTCCCCCATTTATGTCTCCAAGACTAATTAGGTGGGCCTTGTTCCTCTCAGGGTACCAGTACGAGCTCATTCACAAAGGGGGTAAAACCATCAACCACGCAGATGGTCTTAGTAGGTGCCCAATGGCAGAGTTAGTAGAGGACCCTGCCCCATCTGCTGATGTTTTAATGATAGAACTCGAAGATAACCCACTAACAACAGCAAGGGAGGTGGCTGTGCACACACAGCAAGACCCAATTTTGAAAAAGGTGGTAAACTGTGTACTCAAGGGGTGGCAAAATGACTCTGTAGAAACAAACTTAAGTGAATTTAAAACCAAAAGATTAGAATTGTCATATGTTAAAGGTTGCCTGTTGTGAGGTGATAGAGTAATCATTCCTGAAAGTCTAAAGACCAAAGTACTCACCATGCTACATGTGGGCCACCCTGGTATTGTCAGGATGAAGGGTCTAGCTAGGGGGCACTTATGGTGGCCAGGTCTGGATACTGATATTGAAAAATGGGTAGCCAAGTGTGATCCATGCCAAGAATCTCGGCCAAATCCCCCCAAAACAACTCCAGCTGAGTGGGAGCAACCTGCAGGGCCTTGGTCCAGGGTCCATATTGATTTCGCAGGGCCTGTAGGGTCGCAATATTTCTTAATAGTAGTAGATGCATTTTCCAGGTGGGTTGAAATCATTGCAATGAATAATATAACCACTAGTGCTACAATTAAGGTTCTGCGCCATTTGTTTGCCACCCATGGCTGTCCGGACATCTTAGTGTCAGACAATGGGCCCCAATTGACAGCCAGGCAATTTGAATTGTTTTTAGATAACTTGGGGGTCAGACATGCTCTCATCTCGCCTTACTCGCCCTGGGCTAACGGGTTGGCAGAATAGTACGTTCGGGTTGCAAAAGAAGCATTGCGCAGGTCAGGCCCTGGAGATGTACAACAGCATCTGGACCAATTTTTGTTAACACAGCACATTACACCAAATTCCCACACACACATAAGTCCTGCTGAAATACTAATGGGAAGGAAACTTAGATCCCCACTGGATAGTGTTCTGTCTGGATTCCCCCAGACCTCAACACCAACTGGAAAAAACAGCCAGACACTCTGGTAAAAGCAAAAGTACTTTATAGCTGGAAAAAATAAACACAGAGGAAAACCTGTTCTTCCCAACAGACAGGCTATAATACTTTACAGCAGAGTCCTGATGTCCAGACAATACAGCAAGCTTCTTGCTGGCACACCCACCCCAAGGTTTCAGTAGTCAAAGGCACAAACCAGGATTCCAAGACGCCAAAGTTCACAGCCAGGTCCCAAGACTCTCAAAGATAAAACTCCACAAGCCAGGAAGGGTGGGTCTGCCTTTTAGCCTTTCCAAAGAGCACCACACCCAAACCCAGCTGTTGCCTCTTTAATGCTGAAAGTACCTAGCCAATTGGTCCCTTCGCTGTGTAGCTCTTCTCTGTCGCAGATCAATTATGGCTTGTGCATTTTCCTCTAAGGAATCCAGGCTGCTTGCTGGGGAGAGCTCCCTCTGGGGGGACTCTGGCTGTCCTCCCTCTTCTTCAGCCTGGGATTCCTCCTCCTCGTCTGCCTGCACCTCCTGTTCCTCATCCTCTCCCTCTGAGCTGGAAACCGACAGAAGATCAGCCGTTCCCTGAGGGGCCTCAGACGGAACCACAACAGATAGATTACACCCAAGGTATTGTACTCATAATTCTATGTATGTAAATCCTGAAAGACAATTGTATTTGGGTCAAAGTATTTTTGCAAAGAATTTTGATGGGGGTTTGAATTGGATGAAGGGAACAATTGTACAACAAACTGCTCCTAAAACATATATTGTGAAATTGGAAGATGGTCGAATGTGGAAGCAGCACATTGACCATTTACGAAAGCGCATTGAGTCCTCCCCTGTGCAAACCGCTAATACAGACTCTTCCCCTCTAATAGACTTTAACGCGCAACCCGCTTTAATGGACATTCAAATGGACTTATCGAGCCAGGAAAGGTCCTCCAGCGACGCCGAGCCATCTTCGTCCTCAGAGGCCGGTGTTGTGCCTGCCCACTCGACTCAGCGGGCCGGAGGCCAAACTTGGCCCCAGCCGCATTGTGGAGGTACAGGCGAACCGATCTCCACCGTTGGAAGCGAGGACTCAAATGATCTGCGCAGGTCGGAGAGAACCCTGCGTAGACCGAGCAGATTGGAGGATTTCGTCACATGGCTTACTTGATTGATGTATTCCTGACTAAGGAGGGAGGGGTGTTGAATCCTATGTAAATAGTTGGTTCCCTGAAAAAACGCTGTCTCTGTGCAGAACCGGAAGTCGCGCCTGATTGGCTCAGACGCTGACTGTTCTCTTTTGGCGGGAGGCGCAAAAGTATAAAAGAGCGGCTGCTCTCCATGTAAAGCCAGACGTGTTCCCGCTGATTGTCACTTGTCTTAAGAGCTGAATAAAGGAACCGTCTTGTTTAATCCTTGTCTCTGGACTCTTCATATACCATTGACAGGATTTGAACACAGAACACACACAAATATTTCCATAAAAATAAACCTGGATATCTCAGCTTTTCCCAAGGTAACACCCCTTAGAAGAAACATGCATTTAGGCTCTCAGAAACCATGAGTGCCAAAAATAATTGTTTTGGTGGCCAGCTGCGCCATTATACCAATGACAGGATTCGAACACAGAACATACAAAAATATTTCCATAAAAATAAACCTGGATATCTCAGCTTTTCCCAAGATGACTGCCCTTGGAAGGAACATGCATTTAGGCACTGAGTAACCATGTGTGCCAAAAATAATTGTTTTATTGGCCAGCTGCGCAGTTATAGCATTGACAGGATTCGAACAAAGAACGCACACAAATATTTCCATAAAAATAAAGTTGGATATCTCAGCTTTTCCCAAGGTGAAACCCCTTGGAAGAAACATGCATTTAGGCTCTCAGTAACCATGTGTGGCAAAAATAATTGTTTATGTGGCCAGCTACATAGTTATACCAATGACAGGATTCGAACATAGAACATACACAAACATTTCCATAAAAATAAACCTGGAAAACACATCTTTTCCTAAATTGACACCACTTGGAAGGAACCTGCATTTAGGCTCTCAGAAACCATGTGTGCCAAAAATAATTGTGTTGGTGGCCAGCTGCGAAGTTATAGCATTGACAGGATT
Source organism: Erythrolamprus reginae (assembly GCF_031021105.1). NCBI lineage: Eukaryota > Metazoa > Chordata > Lepidosauria > Squamata > Dipsadidae > Erythrolamprus > Erythrolamprus reginae. The sequence continues at coordinate 92,688,211 of NC_091963.1, read as the reverse complement.
CGAACACAGAACACACACAAATATTTCCATTAAAATAAACCTGGATATCTCAGATTTTCCCAAGAATACACCCCTTGGAAGGAACCTGCATTTAGGCATTCAGAAACCATCTGTGCCAAAAATAATTGTTTATGTGGCCAGCTGCGCAGTTATAGCATTGACAGGATTCGAACACAGAACACACACAAACATTTTCATTAAAAAAAACCTGGTTATCTCAGCTTTTCCCAAGGTGAAACCCCTTGGAAGAAACATGCATTTAGGCTCTCAGTAACCATCTGTGCCAAAAATAATGTCTTTCTTGGCCAGCTGCGTAGCTATACCATTGACAGGATTCGAACACAGAACACACACAAACATTTTCATTAAAATAAACCTGGTTATCTCAGCTTTTCGCAAGGTGAAACTCCTTGGAGGAATCATGCATTTAGGCTCTCAGTAACCATCTGTGCCAAAAATAATGTCTTTCTTGGCCAGCTGCGTAGCTATACCATTGACAGGATTCGAACAGAGAACACACACAAATATTTCCATAAAAACAAACGTGGATATCTCAGATTTTCCCAAGTTGACACCCCTAGGAAGGAACCGGCATTTAGGCTCTCAGAAACCATGTGTGCCAAAAATTAGGTTCTCAGTAACAATCTGTGCCAAAAATAATGTTTTTCGTGGCCAGCTGCCTAGTTATACCATTGACATGATTCAAACACAGAACACACACAAATATTTCCAAAAAAATAAACCTAGATATCTCAGCTTTTCCTAAATTGACACCCCTTGGAGGGAACCTGCATTTAGGCTCTCAAAAGCCATATGTCCAAAAATAATTGTTTATGTGGACAGCTGCATAGTTATACCATTGACAGGATTCGAAAACAGAACACACACAAATATTTCCATAAAAATAAACCTGGATATCTCAGCTTTTCCCAAGGTGACACCCCTTTGAAGAAACATGCATTTAGGTTCTCAGAAACCATGTGTTCCAAAAATAATTGTTTATGTGGCAAGCTGCGCAGTTATACCAATGACAGGATTCGAACACAGAACACACACAAACATTTCCATAAAAATATACATGGATATCTCAGCTTTTCCCAAGGTGACACCACTTGGAAGGAACATGCATTTAGGCTTTCAGTAACCATATTTTCCAAAAATAATTGTTTTCGTGGCCAGCTGCATAGTTATACCATTGACAGGATTCAAAAACAGAACACACAGAAATATTTCCATTAAAAAAACCTGGATATCTCAGCGATTTCTAAATTGACAGCCCTTGGAAGGAACATGCATTTAGGATCTCAGAAACCATGTGTGCCAAAAATAATTGTTTATGTGGCCAGCTGCGCAGTTATACCAATGACAGGATTCGAACACAGAACACACACAAACATTTCCATAAAAATAAATCTAGATATCTCAGATTTTCTCTAGGTGACACCCCTTAGAACGAACATGCACCATCTGTGCCAACGATAATGTTTTTCGTGGCCAGCTGCGTAGTTATACCATTGACATGTTTCGGACACAGAACACACACAAATATTTCTATAAAAATAAACCTGGATATCTCAGATTTTCCCAAAGTGACACAGCTTGGAAGGAACATGCATTTAGGATCTCAGAAACCATGTGTGCCAAAAATAATTCTTTATGTGGCCAGCTGCGCTGTTATACCAATGACAGGATTTGAACACAGAACACACACAAATATTTCCATTAAAATAAATCGGGATATCTCAGCTTTTCCCAAGGTGACATCCCTTAGAAGAAACCTGCATTTAGGCTCTCAGAAGTTTTCACAGATCCAATTGAAGCTTTTCCAAGCTCTTAATTCCTTATTATTTAGAGTTCCTTCAAACACGTCATCCCTCATAAGTTCTCTGATGTGAGGACCAACAAATAGCCCCTTCTTCAGTTTTGTGGTGAAATGCTGGAGAATTCTGTGAAATGTACGGGAATTTGTCTTCGCCATGGCTTTCACAAAGTTTTTAATCAACCCCAACTTTGTCTGTAGTGGAGAAAGAAAGATTTTTGTTGGAGCAACTAAAGGATTATGCTGTACATTGTGTCTACCTGGAGCATAGATGTTTCTCTGTCTTCAATCACCTTAAACATAATGCTCTACTGTATTACTGTCCCATGTACACAAGAAGCAACAATATTTTGTGAAACCTCCTTGCATTCCTATTAGCAGACCAATCACTTTCAAATCTCCACTGATATTCCATTAATGATGCTTATATTGTATAGCATCCAAAACAACTGACAGATTTTCATAACTTTCCTTTAGATGACATGAGTGAGCAATAAGGAGTGATGGTTTCATATTTCCATTGTGAAGCAACTTTGCTTTCAAACTTTTCTGGGATGAGTCAATAAACAATCGCCAATCTGCAACAAAATATTTGTTTGTTTGTTTGTTTTTTTGTTTGTTTGAGTTGAAAGGGACCTTGCAGGGCATCAAGTTCAACCCCCCGCTTAAGCAGGAAATCCTACTTGGATAATACTCTTGGTTCAGTTCTTCGTAGAGGCCATTCACATTGTTACAGTACACCATTGGTCCATCAACTGTGAAATTGTGTTACAATTTTATTTCTGTTTTGGTAATAACACACTTTGACATCATCATGAAGAAGATTTTTCTGTTTCAACCTAGATATAAGAAGTTTTACATTGAAAATGCAGAAATAATGTAATAACAAAAATGCCTCTATATCAGAAACTTTATGTGATAAAGCAAAACTAAGCATATTTTTGGAATCAGCACATCAAACTTTATAAAACAGACATATTACCTTTGCTGATTATTTTTTTGTGTTGACCAGTGTTGTAGTAATTGTTATTGTAGTAGTTGTTGTTATTATTATTGTTATTTATTTTATTTATTTATTTATTAGATTTGTATGCCACCCCTCTCCAAGGACTTGGAACGGCTCCCAACAAACAAATCCAATATTAAAAAGCAAAACAATTAAGAAACTCTTATTAGAACAATCACACAACTCAACATACCATACATAAAGCGGGACAGCCAGGGGAAATCAATTTCCCCATGCCTGGCGACATAGGTGGTTTTCAGTAGTTGACAAAAGGCAAGGAGGGTGGGGCGGTCCTAATCTCTGGGGGGAGTTGGTTCCAGAGGGCCGGGGCCGCCACAGAGAAGGCTCTTCCCCTGGGTCCCGTCAACTGACATTGTTTTGTCGACGGAACCCGGAGAAGGCCGATTCTGTGGGACATAATTGGTCACTGGGATTCCTGCAGCAGAAGGTGGTCTCAAAGGTATTCTGGTCCAATGCCATGTAGGGCTTTATAGGTCATAACTAGTGTTGGGTGAACCCAACGAAGTTCGGGTTTGGCTGAACTTGGCGGCGGAGTTCAGGTAAGTTCGCCGAACCAGAACCAGAACCCGATTTGCCTGGTACAAAGTATTTCAGCTTTTCCCAAGGTGATACCCCTTGGAAGGAACATGCATTTAGGCTGTCAGAAACCATATTTGCCAAAAATAATTGTTTTCATGGCCAGCTGCGCAGTTATCCATTGACAGGATTCAAACACAGAACACACACAAATATTTCCATAAAAATAAACCTGGATATCTCAGCTTTTCCCAAGGTGACACCCCTTGGAAGGAACATGCATTTAGGCTCTAAGAAACTATATGTGCCAAAAATAATTTTATTGATGGGCACCTCCAGTTATACCATTGACAGGATTTGAACACAAACTATACACAAATAATTCCATAAAAATATACCTGAATAAATAGATACAGACATGAATTTTACAGCTGTCGGGGGGGGAGGTGGTGGTAGCAAACACTCAGGTGGTGGCACAGCCAAGTTTAATTTTAAGGAATGTAAGTATGTCCACATTGTCTGTGGATCCTTTTGTCAGTTATGACCCCTCCTGCGGTGCTGAACACACGCTCAGACAGGACACTTGCCGCAGGGCAGGCCAGCACTTCCAGGGCATAGAGGGCAAGCTCTGGCCATGTGTCCAATTTACCTACCCAAAAATTGAAGGGAGTGGAGGCATCACTAAGTACCATGAGATGCGTGGGCAGGTAGTCGTCTACCATGCGTGTCACATTCCGCCTTCTGGTATTATGGGCCATCACATCTGATGGTGGGGGATGTGTGGGATGATGGAATAGGTTTTCCCACATTGTGGCCATGTTCACCCTCCTCTGTGAGGTGCTGCCAGTGCCCCTGCTGCGTTGGCGACTGCATCCTCCTCCTACTCCGCGTGTCACCACTGAGCCCTCCAATTCCTGTGGGAACTCTGCCACTAGTGTGTCCACGAGCGCACGCTTGTACTCTCTTATTTTGCGGACCCACTCGAGTGCTGTGATCAAGGAGGTGATGTTGTCCTTATAACGGGGATCCATCAGGGTGGCCACCCAGTAACTGGCAGAGGTGATGATGCGGGCTACCCTGGGGTCATTGCGCAGGCACTGGAGCATGTAGTGGCTCATGTGAGCCAGGCTGCCCTGAGTCAAGGAGAGGTTGTCAGTAACAGGTCTCTCCTCCTCCCCTTCCTCCTGCTCCTCCCTCCAGCCACGCTTCATTGATGCCCATGAACTGCACTGGGGGCCGCCCTGCTGCAAGTCCTCCTCCTCCTCCCCCAAAACTCTACGCTGGCTGTACAGCGGAGCACCTGGCTGCTGTTGGCCCAGCCACCCACCCTGCAAGCCATGGATGCGCCCCCTGCTGCCTTGGAAAATGGGCCTTCCTCCTCCTCCTCCTTCTCCTCCTCCTTCTCCTCCACCTCTGCTTCCTCCTGTGCCACATCCTCCATCATGGCCTGAAGGGTTTTTTCCAGTAGGCAAAGGATGGAAATGGTAGCACTGATGATGGCATTATCAGCACTGACCATATCAGTGGCATACTGGAAGCACTGCAGCATTGCACAAATGTCCCTCATGGAGGCCCAGTCATTGGTGGTAAAGTGCTGTTGGTCTGCACTTCTACTCACTCGGGCATTTTGAAGCTGGAACTCCACTATTGCCTGCTGCTGCTTACACACCCTTTCAAGCATATGCAGTGTGGAATTCCACCTGGTTGGCAAATTGCAGATGAGGCAGTGGGTGGGAGCAGCTGATAAGGACAGTTTCAATACTGTGGGAGGCCAGTGAGGAGAAGACTCCCTTGACTAAAAACACCTGGAAGATGACAAGAAAATTTGCAGATGAAGACACTTAGTGATACCAACATGCTAGTGGTACCCTACCTGTTTTCCCCTAAACTGCAATATTAAAGCTCTATTTGACTGGTCTGTGGGCAATGGGAAATAGGGACACATCAACCTTGTTGAACTTATTCTCCCATACAAAAGGATCCTGATAGAAGAACTTCTCTATAGTACTAAGAACATTTCACTTAGCACTTTATTCCTCTCCATGTGTTAGAGAGAGAACAATCCTGATAAGAGTGGACAATATTGTTTTTACTAGGACCTTGCTTCTATTTATTTCTAGTGCTATTTATTGTTGCCATTTTAATTAATTTTTTAAACTAATTTATAGGGGGCTAAATTTTTTAAGGATGGTTGATTGTTGTATGGATTGGATGGAGAGTATGAGTGAGTTGAGTGGAAGAACTAGCTCTTCTGGTGATGCATAGGTGGGGGAAGTGGGAGAGCCTATCTCTGGGGTGTCAGAGATCTGGAATATACTGGTCTTGCTGCGGAGGGGCAGATATGGTGGGAGCCATGGGATAGGCCACTCTCGGGGAACAAGAGCTTGCTGCTTGAAAGTGATCCCTTGTTCTTGTCCCATGAAATCAGCCTGGGGTATTGGTAACAGGCAAAATCTGAACCATGGGCTTAGGCTGTTGTTGCTCAATGCCAGATTGATTGTAATGTCAACCAACATTACAACCAAGGGGAGAGAGGTGGAATACAAATCAATCAAATCAAATCAAATAAATCAATCAATCAATCAATAAAGCTTCCCTCATCCTGGAGAAGGACGATCTGGCGTGTGTGACTGAGACTTGGCTGGGCCCAGAGGAGGGATTCCTCTCTCTGAAATGTGCCCAGCCAGGTTTCAGGTGTGGCATCAGCTGCGACCCCAGAGAAGGGGAGTGGCTATTCTAGCCAAGAAGACCAACAACCTAAGCAAGCTCACTGTTCCTGTGATAGAGGGTTGTGAGTCAGTCTTTGTGAACTTGGAGTTCACTAGGGGTTCAGGTGACCTTGTTGCTCATGTACCTGCCTCCCAGATGTGTGTCAACAGCTCTGCCTGCACTACTTGAGCAGGTAGCCAGACTGACATTTGCGTTTCCCAGACTTATTGGCTTGGGGGACTTAAATATACTGTCGCTAGATGAATCCTGTGGGTTAGCATGGGAGTTCATGGCAACCATGGACCTTACTCAAGTAATTCAGGATCCAACACATGAGGGGACGTACTTTTGACATGGTATTCCTCTCAGAGCAGTTGAGCAATTATCTGAATTTAAGAGCTTAGATATCTTGCCTTTGTCGTGGTCGGATCATGTTATGCTACGGCTTGATTTTAAGGCTTCATTCTTCCCCCACAGGGAGGCAGAACCAATTAGGTGGTTCTGCCCCAGGAGCCTGATGGACCCAGAGGGTTTTCAGAGTGTGCTTAGGGTTCTACCAGATTCGCCTGTACACAATTCGGTGGTGCTTCTTGTAGTGGCCTGGAATACAGTTGTGGTAGGGGCTCTAGACCGGATTGTGCCTTTGTGACCTCTCTGTGGCAGTAGACCCAGAGATCTCCTTGGTTTACCATGGAACTCCAGGAGATGAAATGCCAGAAGAGATGTCTAGAGAAGCATTGGAGGAAAAGTAAATTTGAATCTGACCAAACTCTTGTAAAATCTCATAAAGAGACTTATCAGGTGGTGCCCAAGGTGGCAAGATGCATGTATCATGCCACTTTGATTGCATCAGTGGAATCCCAACTGGCCGCCCTGTTTAGGGTGACACACTCCCTCCTTAACCAGGGTGGTGGCAAGGGGTTGACGAACCCTTGAAGGGTAGTGCTGAAGATTTTAATGAGTTTTTTGCAGCCTATGCAAGCTCACTGTTCCTGAGATAGCAAGTTGTGAGTCATTCTTTGTGAAGTTGGATCTAGGGGTTCAGATGGCCTTGTTGCTCATGTATCTGCCTCCCAGCTGTGTGTCAACAGCTCTGCCTGCACTACTTGAGGAGGTAGCCGTGCTGGCGGTAAAATTCCCCAGACTTATTATCTTGGGGGACTTCAAGCTGGGTCCAGGAGATTACCAATGCTTCCTTGAGGGAGGGGTCCTTTCTGGCTCCCTCCAAGGAGGCACTTATGTGCCCCATTCTCAAGAAGCCTTCCATGGACCCAGCTGTATTTAATAACTATCATCCTGTCTTCAATCTTCCCTTCATAGAAATGGTTGTTGGGAATGTGGTGTCACTCCAGCTCCAACAGTCCTTGGATGAAGCCGATTATCTAGGCCCTCAACAAACAGGATTCAGGCCCGGCTACAGCACGGAAATTACTTTGGTCACACTGATGGATGATCTTTGGTGGGCCTGGGATAGGGGTTTATCCTCTATCCTGGTGCTTCTTGACCTCCCAATGGCTTGGATACCATCAACCATGGTATTCTTCTGCACCGACTGGAGGGGTTGGGAGTGGGAGGCACCATCTTACAGTGGTTCTCATCCTCCCTCTTCAGTTGGTTGCAGTTGGTGTTAATGGGGGATCAGAGGTCTACTCCTACGTCCCTCCCTCCCTTGTGGAGTTCCTTCAGCAGTCGGTCCTCTCCCCTCCAGCTGTTTAATATCTACATGAAACTGCTGGGGAAGTTCATCCAAGGACATGGGGTGGGTTGTCGTCAGTATGTTGATGATACTCAGCTATCCATCTCTACCCCATGTTCAATCAGTGAAGCAGTGGAAGTGATGTGTCGGTGTCTGGGGGCTGTTAGGGTCTGCATGAGTGCTAACAGGCTCAAACTCAATCCCAACAAGAAGGAGTGGCTGTGGGTTCTGCCTCCAAAGGACATTTCTATCTGTCGATCCATTACCCTGGGTGGGAACTTTTGACCTCCTCCGCAACTTGGGCATCCTCTTTAATCCGCAGCTGACATTGGACCATCATCTTTTGGCTGTGATGAGGGGGGCATTTGCCCAGGTTCATCTGGTCCACCAGTTGTGGCCCTATCTAGACAGGGAGTCTCTACTCACAGTCACTCATGCCCTTATTACCTCGAGGTTCTACTGCTGCAATGCTCTCTATATGGAGCTATCTTTGAAAAGCATTCAGAAACTACAAATTGTGCAGAATGCAGCCACGCAAGCTATCATGGGCCTCCCAAGATATGCCCATGTTTCTTCAGCACTCTGTGGACTGCATTGGCTACCAATTGGTTTCCAAACGTGATTGTTAGGACCTATAAAGCCCTACATGGCATTGAACCAGATTATTTATGGGACCGCCTTCTGCCACATGAATCTCAGCATCTGGTTAGGTTCTACAGAGTCACCCTTCTCCAGGTCCTGTCAACTAGACAATGTCACTTGGCGGGATCTAGGGGAAGAGCCTCCTCTGTGGGGACCCCGACCCTCTGGAATCAACTCCCCCCAAAGATTTGTACTGCCCCCACCCTCCTTGCCTTCTGCAAAAATCTAAGAACCTATTTAGGCCACCAGACTTGGGGTCACTAGATCCCAGCTTTTGGCCAACAAATGTACGGTATGTTTGTGGCTTGAATGAATAATTTTTAATGTTTTATTCTTATTAGAATGGTTCTAAATTAATTATTTATATTACTTGGATTTAGATGTGTTATTGTATATTGTTTTTTAATTGATGTGTTGTGAGCCACCCCAACTCCATGGAGAGGGGCGGCATAGAAGTCCAATAAATAAATAAGTAAGTAAGTAAGTAAGTAAGTAAGTAAGTAAGTAAGTAAGTAAGTAAGTAAATAAATAAATAAATAAATAAATGATGCTGTTTTCCCATGATGCCTGGCAGCTGTCGGGTCCTGGATAGGGAAATGACAGACATTGACTGAACTGTGGCAAGACCAAATGACTTTGGGTACCAGAGATCTGGGACTTTGTTATCTTCTGATGGATAGCACTCTCCCAGACAAATCTAGTCCACAATTTGGGGGTTCTTCTGGACTCGTGACTCTTACTCAAAGAGGAGTTGTCAATCATGGCTTGAAGAGGCTTTGAATTAACTGGATTGTGCACCAGTTAAGACCTTTCCTGGATCAGGAATTCCAGTGCTTAGTCTTCTCATGCCTAAACTATCCATGCTGTGGATATTCCAACTTTCCACCTGATGGGGTGTAGCTCTCTTCTCTGTAATCACACATGCCCTCTGGAACATATTGCCCTCCCCTCAGATTAAGATTGACCCCAACTCTCCTAACCTTCTGTAAGAGATATAGCTCTGCTAGTAGGCCTGGGGCTTCCATGGGGTGGGGAGAAGCATCACAGTAGAGGTACAGTGATCCCCCGCTCGTTGCGAGGGTTCCGTTCCAGGACCCCCCGCAACGAGCGGGTTTTCGCGAAGTAGCGCTGCGGAAGTAAAAACACCATCTGCGCATGTGCAGATGGTGTTTTTAACTTCCGCAGCGCTAGCGAGGAGCCGAAGATTGGGGGGCGGCGCGGCCGCCGACATGGGGGGCTCGCTAGCACCCCCCCGAACCCCCAACCCGGGTTTGGCGGGTGCTAGCAAGCCCCCCATGTCGGCGGGGATGTTTTAAAACACCCGCGCGGCTTTCCAGTGAGTCCCGAAGACAAACGCGGAAGTTTGCCGTTTGTCTTCGGGTCTAATTGGAAAGCTCCGATCGTTTTAAAACAGTTGCGCCGTTCTCCGCTGACTCCTGGCGAACTTCCCCGCTTTAGGAGTCAGCGGAGAACGGCGCGCCTGCTTGGCTTCCCTCGCCAGCGCAGCCAACGTGCGCTACGATCTTCCGGGCGAGCCAGGCTCAGTGACGGAAGGCAGCCGCTTGGCCCGGGATGCTGGGCCGAGAGGAGCCGGGCTTGATCCGCTGAGCCTGGCTGGCCCGGAAGATCGTAGCGCGCGTTGGCTGCAGCGGCGAGGGAAGCCAAGCCGGCAGCAATGTCGCCGCCGCTGCAGCCAACGCACGCTACGATCTTCCGGGCCAGCCAGGCTCAGCAGATCAAGCCCGGCTCCTCTCGGCCCAGCATCCCGGGCCAAGCGGCTGCCTTCCGTCACTGAGCCTGGCTCGCCCGGAAGATCGTAGCGCGCATTGGCTGCAGCGGCGGCGACATTGCTGCCGGCTTGGCTTCCCTCGCCGCTGCAGCCAACGCGCGCTACGATCTTCCGGGCGAGCCAGGCTCAGTCACGGAAGGCAGCTGCTTGGCCCGGGATGCTGGGCCGAAAGGAGCCGGGCTTGAAGATCGCAGCGCGCGTTGGCTGCGGTGGCGAGGGCTTGCGATGGAGGGTGGAGGAAGCGGCCATGGGAGGGCGAGCTGCCTCAGGGAGGAGGATCGGGCGGGACCAGGTGGGGGCTGGAATTTCTCCGCTGGGAAGAAGCGGCCAGGGCGAAGGGCGGGCGAGCGGCGAAGGGCGGGCCAGCGGGTGCTGGGGAGGGCTTCTCGCCCTCCCGCCAGCAAGAGGGGGAGCGAACGGCATGGGCGGGCGAAGGGCGGGCGAGCGGCAGCGAGGAGTTTGCGTGGGCCGTGGGGAAACTCCTCGCTGATGCCAGCAAGAGGGGGAAGACCCAGGGAAGCCGCCCAGCAGCTGATCTGCCGGGCGCCATCTACGCATGCGTGCCCATAGAAAAAAGGGCACGCATGCGTAGATGGTATTTTGACTTCCGGGTTCAAAATTCGCAAATTACCCTGTTCGCAATGGTTGGGGACGCAATAACCGGGGGATCACTGTAATTGATTGACTAAGAGCAGATCCCACTACCACCCAGTGTTCCCTCTAATTTTTTTTTTTGGGGGGGGGCGGAAAAGTATAGTGTCTGAACGGTAGTCCCTTTGGGACTGAGCGGCACAGAAATAATAACTAAATAACTAAATAAATAAACAAACAAACAAACAAATAAATAAAAAAACCACCCTGTTTTGCCTCAGATAATTTCAAAATAAAATACTGTACTGTGTGTCTATAACAATGAGCTCATAATAGGGCAACTCTATCAATATCAAAATGCCACTTAAATAGTTGAGCTAGTTTCAAACTAGATTTTGATTTTCTTTCTCTCTTCCTTACTCCCATTCTTTTTCTTTCTCTTTTCCTTCCTCTCTTTTTTCTATCTGTTTCTCTCTCTTCCTCTCTCTCTCCTTCCCTCTCACTCTTTCCCTCTCGGCTTCTGGGCAGGTTTGGAAAACTCTGAGTTGATGATGATTTTTAAGTGAGCGATTGCTCACTGCTCAGCTTAGAGGGAACTATGCTACCACCACCCCCTCCTCATCCTACCCTCCCCACTTTTTAATCAGGCTGCTGTGCTCAGCTGTGTGATTTGTGTTTTTATCTTCCAACTTAACAACAAAGCAGCATATGAAGCTTTCAACTACCACCCTCAGGTCATCAATGGCATATCAGCTGCTGTACTAGTAAGTTAGATACCAGATTCAATGACACTATGAGAATTATAAGTGAATATTTTAAAATCACCCCAACTTGCTGGCTTCTTGTTCTGAATCATATAGCACTACCAACTTTACAAAGACAAAATTCACTAATGAGAGAATACCAAATAATTATGAACAATTCACTCCTACCAGGGCATGCCAACTTTCCTCATTTTTTAGCCAGAAAACTCAAATCTAGGAAACCTGCACTAGCACTCATATTAAAATCTGCCAACAACTTTAAAATCAATTCCCAGTGGAAAGCCAAATGGGTCACTGAACTCCTACCCATAGGAAGTCATAAAAATAATCCCACAAAAAAGGTGCTGCGCTTTGAACTATTACACCAACATTGGATATTCCTGAATAGGATTGACATCTCACACATTGTTTGCTAGGAGTTTCTGTATAAATAGTATAGTATACTCCCTTTCTTTGGTGTGACTACAGGATTCCACATCACGCTGTAAATCATATTGTGACCAGCTGTAATCTGAGAGTATGTAGCAATCTAGTATCTGAATTTTTTAATATAAAAAGGCTGCACTTCAATTAGGTTGATTAGGTAACCTAGACATTGGTATTTGAACATAGGTCTTTTAAACATTTATATTTTATTGTATTTTACAAATCTAGGTGAAATGATAATACATATTGCTAGTCCAGGTATATGCCATGTGCTAATTAAATAAATGTTTTTATTTATTTTAATATTGTAAAATGCCAAGAGCTACCCTTAGATAATATGGGTTGCCAATAACTATTATAAATAAAAAATAACATAAATAAAAATAAAATAAGATAGAGATTATCTGGAAAATGACATTCCTATGAGATGGAATGAGAAATGCCAATAGTTTGTTCAACATATCTTCAAAGATATCATCATCATAATCACTGTCTGGTAAAAAATCTGAGGGGGGAGCAGAGGTAGTTTGCTCCTGATGCTCATAATGTATCTCATGAGACAATGCATTATCAGGCAAGACTTCATTAAAAGTTTCTGCATCATCAGAAGGAAGTATGGATTCGCTTCCTAACATTGAGTAGGTTAACAGGTTTTCTATCATGGCTTCGAACTCTTGAGCCTCCTCTTCACTTTCTGCTATTTTTGTTTTGTGAACCACCTTTAGCAAATTGGCTAATGTAACCAGGTTCTCCACCAGGCGAATAGCTCGCGTATTATTCCCAAATTCATCAGTAATTGATTTTCCTATGTTGGCAAATTGTTTCCTGGTTTTCAGTATTTTCATTATTTCATCTTCCATAGTTTCCCCAAGTTTCTCTTTCTCTGCTCAGAAAGAAGAAAAAAGGAAAAGAAAAACAGATAAGCAAATGCTGTGAGTGAAACAAGTAACTAAGTTTGTTGATATTAATCAGTTTATTCAATTTGAATTAGATGTAGCTTATCATTCAATCTGGTATCCATTTACTAATTGGACAAGTTCCAATTACTCTTAAGCAGACATGTGTCAGATTATACAATGGATGTTACATAATCAGTACATTTGAATGATTAGATGTTATCTTCCATGTGAAGAAAAGATGCTAAAAATTTGGGTTGTTTGGCTAAGACAAGAATTAGTGGGGACAATCTACTTTTGTTTGTTTGTTTGTTTATTTGTTTATTTAGTTATCTATCTATCTATCTATCTATCTATCTATCTATCTATCTATCTATCTATCTATCTATCTATCTATTTATTTGACAAGCATGTATAAGAAGATTTTAATAGGTTTTTCGCAGATAAAATCGCTCAGATCCGGATGTACTTTGACTCCAATTGGAATGCAGTGTTGGCTGACAATGAGTCAGTTAAGGGGGCCCATCTTAGTTCTGTTGTGTGGGAAGAGTTTGACCTGAGACGCGGGAACACTGAATGGTGGGGGTGTTCGGCGTCAGAAGACCAGCCAGGTGGGGAGCTGCACGAGGAGGAGAGAGAGGAGACAGAGGGCTATGGGAAAACAAAGATGCCAAGGAGGAGAATACTATTATGACCATCAAAGGAACATACTGTGGCTGCATGGAGGTTCTGAATGCCACTTTAGTTATTGCTGGGAACACGACAGACTGGAAATGTCAATTTATGAGATCTATAGTAATGAGATACTGCTGCAAAACTACTGGGAACCAACGGAGGGCCGACCAGTGTGGTCTGGAGGTACTGTAAGAGTGGATGGGACAAGAGAGAAGGAAGATCTGGAAACATCGACATCAAGGAGTTTGAGAGACAGGGAAATTAATTTAATAACCAGCATACTCGGGATAAGGACATTCTACCGCCACTTCTCTGAGGAGGGGAGATATAGAATGACTCTTGACTCTGAGCAATTTTTGACTCTACCACCTGAGACCTTGGCGCTTTTGTTATTTGCTGCTGACTGGGTCCATTTTAATCAACTGAATTACTGCACTATTACCTATATTTTATATATTCTATATTTATTTGTATTTATTATCTTTTTATTAGTATTTTAATCTTTAGTATTTTTAATTATAAATTGATTCATATTTTAACTAAATTATTGGGGGGGTGTTTTAGTGATGGATAATTGGGGTGGGTATAGTGTGTATGGACCAAATGATTGGTATGGATGGGATGGGTGGGATGGGTGGGGTCACAGTATGGGTGAGATGAATGGGAACTATGTAAATAATATATTTGGCCAACCTGGAGCTGGAGAGGCAGGAGGGGGAGGGACAGCTATATCTGGGGTGACAGAGGGTCAGGATATTCCAGAGAGGCAGATATGGCGGGAGCCACGGAGCTAGCTGTTCCAGGGGAAGGAGGGATCGTTGCTTAATAACGATCCCTTATTCCGGCTCCATGAGGTCAACCCAGAATTCTGGTGACGAGTGTAAGTCTGGCCCTGGGCTCAGATTGCTGCTACTCAATGCCAGGTCGGTGGTAAATAAAGCTCTCCTCATCTGGGATTTAATCCTGGATGAGGAGGCTGACCTGGCATGTGTAACCGAAACCTGGCTGGGCCCAGAGGGAGGAGTTCCTCTCTCTGAAATTTGCCCAGCTGGGTTTCAGATATGGCATCAATCTAGACCCTGGGTAAGGGGGGGAGGAGTGGCTATTATAGCTAGGGAGAGCCTTTGCCTGCGTAGACTCGTTGCTCCGGAGATTGCAGGTTGTGAGTCCCTCCTGGTGAAGTTGGACTTAGGGGTTCAGGTCGGCTTGTTTCTCACATACCTGCCTCCCAGCTGCGTGGCACAAGCCCTGCCTGTGCTACTTGAGGAGGTAGCCGGGCTGGCGGTGGGGTTCCCTAGACTTATTGTCTTGGGGGACCTCAACCTGCCGTCGCTCGGCGAATCCTCTGGACTGGCACAGGAGTTCATGGCCACCATGGCAGCCATGGACCTGACCCAAGTAGTACAGGGTCCGACTCATGAGGGGGGGCACGCACCCGACATGGTATTCCTCTCTGAGCAACTGAGTAATGGTCTGAGACTAAGGGGATTAGAAGTGTTGCCTTTGTCATGTTCAGACCATTTTCTACTGCGGCTTGACTTCCTGGCTCCGATCCTCCCCTGCAGGGAGGCGGAACCAATTAAGTTGTTCCGCCCCAGGCGCCTGATGGATCCAGAAGGTTTTCAGAAGGCGCTTGGGGTTCTTCCAGATACACTTGTCCACAGTTCGGCAGAATCTCTGGCTGAGGCCTGGAACAAGGCTGCAGCGGAGGCTCTTGACCGAATTGTGCCGCTGCGACCTCTCCGTGGCGCTAGACCCCGTAGAGCTCCATGGTTCAACGAGGAGCTCCGGGAGTTGAAACGCCAGAAGAGACATCTAGAGAAGTGATGGAGGAAGAGTAAGTCTGAATCTGATCGAACACTTGTAAGAGCTCATATTAAGACTTACAAAGTGGCGCTCAAGGCGGCAAGATGCGCGTATCATGCCGCCTTGATTGCATCAGCGGAATCCCGCCCGGCTGCTCTGTTTAGGGTAACCCGCTCCCTTCTTAATCAGGGGGAGTTGGGGAGTCCTTACAGAGTAGCGCCAAGGATTTTAACACATTTTTCGCTGATAAAATCGCTCAGATCCAAGCGGACCTCGACTCCAATTGTAAAACAGAGTCAACTGACAATGAGTCAGTCGAGGTGACTGGGGCTAAACGTCTTTGTCCATCTGGCTGGGAGGAGTTAGACTTGGTGACACCTGATGAAGTGGACAAGGCCATTGGAGATGTGAGTTCCGCCACCTGTTTACTGGATCCGTGTCCCTCTTGGTTGGTCTCGGCCAGTCGAGAGGTGACACGGAGTTCGGCCCAGGAGATTGTCAACGCCTCCTTGGGGAGGGAGTCCTTTCTGGCCCTTTATAAGGAGGCACTTGTGCGCCCCCTCCTCAAGAAGCCTTCCCTGGACCCAGCCGTGCTCAATAACTACCATCCAGTCTCCAACCTTCCCTTTATGGGGAAGGTTGTTGAGAAGGTGGTGGTGCTTCAACTCCAGCAGTCCTTGGAAGAAGCCGATTATCTAGGTCCTCAGCAGTCTGCATTCAGGCCCGGCTACAGCACAGACACTGCTTTGGTCACGTTGATGGATGATCTCTGGCAGGCCCGGGACAGGGGCTTGTCCTTTATCCTGGTGCTTCTTGACCTCTCAGCGGCTTTCAATACCATCAACCATGGTATCCTTCTGCGACGGCTGGAGGGGTTGGGAGTGGGAGGCACTGTTCTTCAGTGGTTCTCCTTCTACCTCTCCGGTTGGTTGCAGTCGGTGTTAGTGGGGGGTCAGAGGTCGACCTCTAGGTTTCTCCCTTGTGGGGTGCCTCAGGGGTCGGTCCTCTCTCCCCTGCTATTTAACATCTACATGAAACCGCTGGGTGAGATCATCCAAGGGCATGGGGTGAGGTATCATCAATACACCGATGATACCCAGCTATACATCTCCACCCCATGTCCAGTCAGTAAAGCAGTGGAAGTGATGTGCTAGTGCCTGGAGGCTGTTGGGGCCTGGATGGGTGTCAACAAACTCAAACTCAACCCAGACAAGACGGAGTGGCTGTGGGTCCTGCCTCCCAAGGACAATTCCATCTGTCCGTCCATTACCCTGGGGGGGAATTATTGACCCCCTCAGAGAGGCTCCACAACTTGGGCGTCCTCCTCGATCCACAGCTCACATTAGAGAAACATCTTTCAACTGTGGCGAGGGGGGCGTTCGCCCAGGTTCGCCTGGTGCACCAGTTGCGACCCTATTTGGACCGGGAGTCACTGCTCACAGTCACTCATGCCCTCATCACCTCGAGGCTCGACTACTGTAATGCTCTCTACTTGGGGCTACCTTTGAAAAGTGTTCGGAAACTTCAGATCGTGCAGAATGCAGTTGTGAGAGCAATCATGGGCTTCTCTAAATATGCCCATGTCACACCAACACTCCGCAGTCTGCATTGGTTCCCGATCAGTTTCCGGTCACAATTCAAAGTGTTGGTTATGACCTATAAAGCCCTCCATGGCACCGGGCCAGATTATCTCCGGGACCACCTTCTGCCGCACGAATCCCAGAGGCCAGTTAGGTCCCACAGAGTGGGTCTTCTCCGGGTCCCGTCAACTAAACAATGCCACTTGGCGGGACCCAGGGGAAGAGTCTTCTCTGTGGTGGCCCCGGCCCTCTGGAACCAACTCCCCCCAGAGATTAGAATTGCCCCCACCCTCCTTGCCTTTCGTAAGCTACTTAAAACCCACCTCTGCCACCAGGCATGGGGGAATTAAGACTTCTTCTCCCCCTAGGCCGTTACAATTGTATGCATGGTATGTTTGTATGTATGTTTGGTTTTATATATTAAGGGGTTTTAATTCGCTTTTAGTATTGGATTATTATTGTATACTGTTCATGATTGTTGTTAGCCGCCCCGAGTTTTCGGAGAGGGGTGGCATATAAGTCCAATAAAACTTGACACTTGAAAACTTGAACCTGGTGACACCTGGTGAAGTAGACAAACAGCCATGGGAGCTGTTTTGGTACATCATCTTTCGGCTGTGGCGAATGGAGCATTTGCCCAGGTTCTCCTGGTGCACCAGTTGCAGACCTATTTGTACAGGAAGTCTTCACTCACAGTCACCCGTGCCATTATCACCTCAAGGTTTGACTACTGCAATGCTCTCTACATAGGGCTAACTTTGAAGAGTGTTCGGAAACTTCAAATCGTGCAAAACGCAGCCGCATGAGCAGTAATGGGCCTTTCCAGATATGTCCATGTTTTTCCAACACTCCGCGAACTGCATTGGTTGCCGATTGGTTTCTGGACAAAATTCAAAGTTTTGGTTATGACCTATAAAGCACTAAATGGCATTGGACCAAATTACTTGCGGAACCGCCTCCTGTCACATTAGTCCCAGCAACCGGTGAGGTCCCACAGAGTCGGCCTTCTTCAAGTCCCATCAACTAGACAATGTCACTTGGCAACTCCATATCTCAACCAATAAATGCGCTGCTTACACATTGGTATATCCACCCAGCTTGTATTTGGTATTATGATTTTTTTTGCCAATATGTAAGCAGCACATTTGTTGGTTGAGACATGGAGTTGCCAATTATTTGACTATTTTGATAGAAAGTCAAAATCTCTTTGTAGGGTAGCAGTATTGTCGATGGTGTTAAATAATTTTACATCATCAGTGAAAAGAATACCTGGCCGGTGACCTCATCCCTGGCCCATTTTGCAGCAGAGCCAGGGAGACACGACCCTCGGCGCAGCCGCCATCTTGTTTTCGGCTGAGATCTCGCGAGATCTCGTGAGATCTCGGCCAGCTCCTGGGAGGCTTTGGCCTTCTCAGTGTCGTCATCCAGGAGCGGAGCTTGCAGCCCTATAAAAGGGCTGATCAGGCTCCAGGGCCTCCTGTCCGCCCTGGATGACAACAAAACGAACACCCGGCTCCAGGGGGGGAGGCCTAGCGGGCCTAGTGAGGCCTTCTGGCCTTCAGGCCTTGGGGCCTAGGGGTGACCCCTTTCACTTCCCATTCAGTTTTAGGGGATACCAAGGATCATCCCCATTTTGAGGATTTCTTTCTGTTGTAGTTTTTGAACTGACTGATGGCTCCGAAAAGGCGGAGGCCTATACAACCTCATGTGGAGGCTGAGGCCCGGCCCAGGAGGGCCTTGAGACCTTCAGCCCGGGCCCGCTTGGTTCAGGAAGATACCCAGGCTGGGGCCAGAAGGGACAGATTGAGGGGTCCCCCTGTTAATGAAACTAACATGCCTGCTTATTCCTGGTCCAGGATCATCGAGAGGTTGGATGATCTGGATGCCCACTGGAGGTCAGTGTATGGGCCAGGAGGCGCCACTCCCACAGCTCCAGCAGCCTGTGGCGGACCATCAGGTGAACCAGCGGCCCAGACCGGGCAGATGACAGTGTCCCCCAGCTCAGTAGGAGCCGGGTCCTCATGGATGGCTTCTACCACACACAACACTACAACCGCTCCTCCCTCTGACTGGGCAGGCCATTGTGCCACCAGGTTTTGGGAGTGGGGTCAACACTTTGGGTAGTTCAGCCATCACCTGTAGTCAGGTATGGGCTTCCCCCACTGCTTCTGCGGTGACCCAGGCCCCTTCGACGGCTGCAGGGCCCTCAACTGGGTCAGGGGAGGCAACCGTGGGGGTTCCCGTGATCTTAGACCCTTAGCTGCCATTAGGGCGGCCGCCATTCCATGGGGGTTACCCTCCATGCCCCTGGGCTTTCACCTCCACCCTACTATTAGAGAATGTATTTGGAAAGGGGAGTACGTAGATCTTTTCTCCCTCCTTAATAGGGAAGTCCCTAAGAAGGAGAAAGAGGGTGAAGCTAAGGTGGATAAGCCCAAGAAGGTTAAGGTTAGCAGGTGCTTCAGCTCATGGCTGTATGCATACCTGACATACGCCTCCGTAGTGATTCAGAGGGAGCCTGCTCGGGCTGCCTCTATGCTTAAATACATTGACTTAATTGCCCGTGCTCACTTTGAATACAAGGGCACAGTTTGGCGCAACTACGAGGCATTTAGAATGTGGGTAGCATTTGATCCCACACTCCCTTGGGACGTGGTTGTACCCGACTTGTGGTTTGCCGTGACCCACGTCCGGGACCGGGGGCAGTGACCGCACGGACAGTGGTCACTACATGGAGGGCAAACCGGCGGCATCGCCTCCGGCTATGATGGATGGGGGAGGTGCGGCAACAGGTGCCCCTCCATGTCATGAATTTGCAGCAAAGGGGGCATGTTTTCGTCCCCTATGCAGATTCGGACACGTGTGTGGGAACTGTGGGGGCTCCCACACCACCAGCATTTGTACTAAGCCCAAAGGGGGTAAGGATAGGAAGGATGGGGGGGACAGGTCAAGCGTCCCCCGCCTGGTGGGGAAAAAGGGTCCCAGCCCAATTAGGCTGGGAGTGCTGGAAGAGTAGTTTAGGGAGTATCACCCTCACGGGAGAGCGGCTGCTCTCTTACAGGGTCTTACAGAGGGTCTCCCCCTTGGGGATGGTTCCAGGGAAGGCCAGTGGTGAATTTAAGTAGATTCACCACCGGTCCTTCCCGAAGGGAGAATCAGTGAATGCCTTCATTCCTGATGAGCTTTGCTCGGTCCGCTATGCGCCTTGACGCGGTGGCGGCCATTGGTTAGGAAGTATGGGGTAGGAGCCCTGAGGGGTAAATGCGACATTGTCGGTATTCCGGCTCCTCCCCATACACACAGATTGCCCTGGCCAGCTCTGTCTTACTGTGGCAGTATTAGGGATGCGTGGCAGGGGTACCTTTTTAAATACCAGGACGGTACCCCGCTTACCCGCTACCAATTTTGGGCTTTAGTGATTAGGGCTTTAGTCAGGTTGACATTGACCCCGCCGGATATGGAACGCATTCATTCTGTAGCGGCGGCGCTATCAGCACAGCAGTGTCTAATTTCCCGGGTCATCGGACCCGAGGGATTGGCCGCTGGCGGTCGGTAGCCTATTTTAGATTACGAACGGCCAGTTGCAGTAATAGGATAGGATGTTAGGCTAGGGAGCCTTTCTCTGCCTTCTTCTAGATAATCCCACCAGGGCAAGACCGACGGCGTTGCTGTGTGGCCCTAGTAGTCTTTTGGCTGGCCGCTCTGCAGCAAGAACCGCTGTGGGAACCCGGCTGTCTTTGGGTCCGGTGGGAGGAAGAGGCCTGCGAAGAGAGGGGTTTCTCCTGCTGCTCCTGGGAGGGTGGCACAAGAGGTGTCGCGCCCAGGTGGTCGGTCTTGCACTTCAGTGGCAATGACCTGTGTGTGCTTGGGGGTCTGGCACTGCTTTGCCACGCCCACGAAGACTTGCGTATTCTTCGCAAAGCTTGGCCAACCATGCAAGTGGTCTGGTCTGAGATCCTCCCGAGGATCGTTTGGGGATGCCATTTCCCTTAGGGCCATTCACAAGGTCAGGAGAAGGTGACTAAGGCTATGGGTAGGCTGGTTAGAGTGTTGGGTGGGGTAGTGGTTTCCCATCCCAACATCACCATAGATCAGCCGTGGCTTCACTGCGCTGACAGCGTTTCACCTGTCAGACCAGGGGAACACCATCTTCTTACAGGACCTGCAGCGGGCACTGCGCGAGCTGGTGCAGTTAGAGGGGGGAGTCGGGAGGCCAAGATAGAGATCTGACCCCCACTCCATGGCAGGTTAGGGGCGGAAAACTGGGTGGTGGTTAGCAACTGCGTGTTCTCCGTTGGGCATCTTTGGGGATGATTGACAGGTTCTCTCCAAAGGCTTATGGTGGAAACGACCTGAGCAATTGGGGGGAACCTGTCTTTGGGTCCCGCCCATTTCTTTCTCGTTGTATGGGATAGACGGCGGGACCTTCCACATGCAGGTTTATGGCAGTGAGTCAGGTGAGGGCAGGGCCCCTCACCTGGATCAGCATGGAACTACGCCCATAAGTTGCCCCGGAAGTTTTTCTGATGCTATTTTCCGCCCCGGAAGTAATTGTTTGACCCTGCAGGTCCTTGTTTAGGGTTATAGTTAATTTATGCTAATTTATTTCAATAAATTATGCAAATTTAATTAATAAAAATGACCCATTTTTAAATCCAGCTCTTGTGTCCGTGTCGTTACTCCGCCTCTGGTGCAACACAGTTTCTTATAATATGATTGCAAAGGTCATTTATGTAAAGTAAAAAGAGTGTAGAGTCTAAAATACTGCCTTCCCCCTTTCTTCTTCTAAAAACAATATTGAGAAATTATGAGCATTGGGCAATAAAGTTAAGGAGTTAGGAGCTCAAATGGTGTTTTCATCTGTACGTACTTCCAATGAGGGAAGAAAGAAAGTTAGAAATGAACCATTGGCTTAAAAATTGGTATTGCCAACTTTGGATTCCTAGACCATGATCTGTATTATTTACATAAAGTAATTCTGGCAAGGGATGGACTGCACCTCACAAGAACTGGGAAGAATATATTCAAAAAATAATTGCTCAATTTATCAGAAGGACTTTAAACCAAAATTGAGTGGGAAGAATGACCAATCCTCAGGATCTTTAGGATTATTCCCAAGCATAAACCCCAAAATAAGCAATTAAAAAAATGAGGTAGTGGATAAGAGGAAAGAAGAAAAACAGATATAAATTAGGAGATATAAGGTGCATACCTAGGGTTAGTCATAAAGGACTCAAATATCTATACATAATGCTCAAAGTTTGGGGAACAAACAAGGCAAACCTGAAGTACTAGTACATGAGGAAATTCTGATATACAGTAATTGCTAGTCCCAAAACTTGGAGTGGGATGAAATTCAAGATTGAAATATACTAATGGAAGGATACAAAATGTTCAAAAGAAACAGACCTAATAAAAGAAGTGGAGTCCCATTATACATAAGAGATCACTACATCTCTTCAGAAATGCATACAACCAAAATTGGAACCCTTCTAGAATACATATGGGTCAATAAAAAGGAATGACATTGCCATAAGTGTACATATAGCTATAAAAGTGCTGAATTTAATAAACGTAGAGTTTGAGAAGGATTCTATGGATGAAGATTTCAAAGGGGAAAACAACTCAATAAGTTTGCGAAACTCTGAAAACTCTGATTATAAAAAGTCCCATCAAGCTCAATACCACTGAAAAAGATAAACAAGAAATCTAAGAAGAAACCAGCATGGTTACACAAAGAACTCTTTGATAAACTGAAAAATAAAAAGGATAAATACAAAAAATGGAAAGAGGGGCACATAACTAAGGAAGGATACCAACAAATAGAATATTATAAGGTAGTAATAGGTAGTAGAGAGAAAACAGAGTTACTTACTTCATTATTTACATTATCTTTGTGCAAAAAGATAATACAGTCCAACCTACCAAAAACTTGGAGTACAAATTAAAATAAGCAAGAAAATAGCAAGAAAACACTTGTCCTTTCTAGAAGAGTTCAAATCACCAGGACTTGACTGGTTGCATCATAGAGTTCTGCAGGGTATGGCAGATGCGATCTCAATACTATTGAATCATATATTTCAAACATCTTGGAGTATCGGGAAACTACCAGAGGACTGAAAAAACGAGGTGGTTCCCATATTTTTTATTTAAAAATAATCCAGGAAACTACAGACCAATCAATCTGATATCAATACCTGGAAAAGATAAGCAAGCAACATATCTGCAAACACCTATAAGCAAGTAAAGTTATAGCCAGAAACCAACATATTTGTTAAAAACAGATCATGCAAAACAAATCTAATCATGCAGAACAAATCTACCTCAGATTTCTGTTTTAGTACTAGTACTCTTCAATATTTTCTCCACTATTTTCATAAATGATTTAGATGAGGTAATAGACTCATTAAATTTACAGATGACACTAAACTGGCAGAGATAGCTGATACTCCAGAAGATAGGCTCAACATTCAGATGGAATTTGACAGACTTGAACAGTGGGCCCTATCTAACAAAACAAAATTTATAGTAGAATAAAGTAAGGTTTTACATTTAGGCAGGAAAAATCAAATGTATAGGTAAGATTACATGAAACCTGGCTCAGTAACAGTAGCTGTGAGAGGAATCTTGGAGTCCTAGTGGTCAATCATTTAAATATGAGCAGCAGTGTGTGGCAGCCATCAAAAATATATAAAAGATGTTGAGACTCTGGAAAGATTATAGGAAGGAGCAACAAGGTGACCAAAAGGTTGGAGACTAAAACATATAAAGAACGGTTGCAGGAATTGGGTATGTTTAATCTATAGGTACTTCTCGAGTTATGAATGTAATGGAGTCTGCCAGCTACATTGATAACTGGAAGATTCATTGGAATGAGTCACATAAAATGAACATGAAACCTCCTGGATTTCCCCCACAAATGTGCAGGTCATTAAGTGCATGTGTGGTATCTCAGAGTGGGGAAAGCCATGGGGGCAGAGTAGCTATGGGACAGGCCACCTGCTTAAGCCCATCCAAGGTCTCTCCCAATTCGTGAGATACCTCATGCAATTGCTCCCCCTTCCCATCTTGCCACCCGGGTCATTTACCTTGCAAAAATTTAGCAAGCTCTCTCCTCCCCAGCCTCTCTGCACATAAGATCATGGCCCCAGAAGCTTCCAGTGTTGGCACTCAAAACATTTACAGGATGCCAATGGGACGTTTTGAGGCAGTGTGATTTTGCTGCGTCAAAGCATCCCATCAGCTTGCAAACATTTTACACAGAGATTGGAAGCTTCTGGGGACCATGCAAAATGTTAGCAACGTGATGGAATCCTTTAAAGGCAGAGAAATCGTACTGCCTCAAAGCGTCCCATTGGTATGCAAATGTTTTGCATGGAGAATGGAAGCTTCTGGAGCCTTAATCTCATGGCCTAAAGTTCCGTGATATCACGGTACCCAGAACATTCCAGTGTTCACCCAAAATGTTTGCAAGCTGATGAGACACTTTGGGGCAGCGCAATTTTTCAAAAAAAATCATGGCAGAAAGGAGATAGATCTTTGCATGGTAAAGGAGTCAGGATGGGAGGAGGAAGCAATTTCAGGAAGTGGGGGGATAGGTAAAGTGAATGGGGAGTCAGCATGGGGGTCACACATGCATGTGCAAGGTGTAGGACTCATAGGGGACATTGAATTATGGGTGTGAGTACACACGAGCCTGCTTTCGGCACCTGAGGGAAAAAAGGTTCGCCATCACTGGCCTAGTGAGTAAGTAGTTAGGGTGGCCCTTTTCTTAAAAATATATTATCAAAAATGTATTATAAACCAATGCAAAACTATTGATATGCAAATTATCATATTTTATAAGATATTAAAGTAGTTACTTTCATTTTTTCTATTTCAATATTCCAGAAAATGCCCAATGTAATAGTTTTTCCATGAACAAAATGCGGTATTTTGTTAGTAACTAATATCAATCATCCAAAAAGTTGCAAAAGTTTTTTTCCTAATGTTGTCATTCAGGTACATACTTTTATTTTAATTAAATTCCCTCTTTAATGTTCCTTCAAAAAGTACACCACCAATTATATTTCAAACTTAATCATTATGCCAAAGTGCTTCTTTCTTTCTTTATACATTTTTCTATAAACCAAGAAAACCTCGTATAGCCAATCAGATGTTAACAAAAGAAAATTAAAAACAAAACATAAACATATACAAATTTCAGATTTCCCCCCCTCTAAATAGTACATTTACCTAATCCAAAATTTAAAAATTATTTCAGCCCATCTAACATTTAGCCAATTAATACTTATCTACATTTCTTACTTAATTATTAATCTTCAATTTCAGACAATTTGAGAAAATAAAAAAGGAAAAAAATTCTAAATATTCTCTATTTTCAATCAATTAAAAATTATTAATATCATTAATCTCCCCAACAATTCTAAATTCAATTCCATTTATGCATTAATCCAAACCAGTATCACCTACTACATATTTTATTATGGTTTAGCAATGATGTAAGGGCTATAAATGAAAAAAGGCTGCCTATAGGAGGTATAAAAAGTCTGGAAGTTTAGCTGATAGAGAGGTGTATAAAATGAGACAGGAGGGGGCGAAACAGATAATATATGCTGCTAAAGTCTCTAAAGAGGAAGAAATTGCCAAATTTGTAAAGAAGGGGGATAAAACCTTCTTCAGATATATTAGTGATAGGAAGAAGAAAAACTGCAGCATCACAAAGCTTAGTACCGGGAATAATACATGCATTGATGGGAATAAGGAGATCGCTGACCATTTCAAAAGCTACTTCTCTTCAGTTTTCTCAAAAGACACCTTACAATATAATACTATAGATGGATATAGCATTGTTTCCAGCTGTACAGACTCAGCTCCATTGATCTTAGAAGCCGATATCTTAGAAGAACTTGAACGATTTAAGATAAATAAGGCAATGGGTCCAGATGGCATCCCCCCAGAGTTCTTAAAGAACTCAGATCTGTCATTGACTGATTTATTTAACCAATCCCTGTTAACAGGAGATGTTCCTGAGGATTGGAGAATGGCCAGTTTTGTGCCTATCCACAAGAAGGGCAGTAGAGAAGAAGCTGGTAACTACAGGCCAGTTAGCTTGACATCAGTTATAGTTAAAATGATGGAGACTCTACTCAAAAAGAGGATAAATCAGCACCTAAAAAAACAATAACTTATTGGACCCAAATCAGCATGGCTTTACTGAAGGAAAATCATGTCTGACTAATCTCATTGATTTCTTTGACTATGTCACAAAGGTATTGGATGAAGGTGGTGCTGTGGATATTGCCTATCTGGACTTCAGCAAAGCCTTTGATACGGTTCTACATAAAAAGCTGGTAGATAAATTAGTGAAGATTGGACTTAATCCCTGGATAGTTCAGTGGATTTGCAGCTGGCTGAAGTGTAGACATCTGAGAGTTATTGTTAATGGCGAGACAGGTTACAAGCGGTGTGCCACAAGGGTCTGTTCTGGGTCCTATTCTTTTTTATATGTTTGTGAGTGACATAGTGGAAGGTTTGATAGGGAAGGTTTGCCTATTTGCTGAAGACTCTAAAGCAGTGTTTCCCAACCCCAAAGATCCTGGAGCACCAAGGAATTGCCAGAGGACTGGAAAAGAGCAGATATAGTTCCCATCTTCAAGAAATGGAGGGAAAAACAGATCCAGGAAACTACAGACCTATCAGCTTGATTTCAATACCAGGGAAGGCTTTGGAAAAGATAATCAAGCAACGAGTCAATGAACATCTAGAAGTAAACAGAGTAATAACCAAAAGCCAATACGGGTTTGTCAAAAACAGATCATGCTGGACTAATCTTATAGCATTCTTTGACAAAGTGATACAATTAGTGGACCAGGGGAATTCTCTTGATGTTGTTTACTTGGACTTCAGTAATGCTTTTGATAAAGTAAACCATAACCTACTACTAAATAAACTAAAAGAATGTGGGATGGACAACAACACCTCCAGATGGATTCAAAATTGGCTAACTCACTGCACTCAGTGTGTAATGCTCAATGGAAGTACATCTACATGGAGAGATGAAGTGGAGAGCCCCAAGGCTCTGTTTTAGACCCAGTAGTCTTCAACATCTTCATCAATAACTTGGACAAGGGGATAGATGGGGAAGTTATCAAATTTGCAGATGACACCACACTGGCAGGAGTAGCCAACACTCCAAAAGGTAGGTGCAAAATACAGAGGATCTTGACAAACTTGAACAATGGGTACTATCTAGCAAAATGAAATTCAATGGTGAAAAAAGTAAGATTCTACATTGAGGCAAGAAAAACAAAATGCACAGGTACACTATATGTGGTACATTGCTCAACAGTAGTGAGCGGGATCTTGAAGTCCTAGTGGACAACCATTTAAATCTGAGCCAACCATGTGCAGCAGCTGCCAAAAAAGCCACCAAAGTTCTAGGCTGCATTAATAGAGGGATAGAATCAAGATCACATGAAGTGCTAATACTACTTTATAAGGCCCTGGCAAGGCCACACTTGAAATACTGCATTCAGTTTTGGTCGCCATGATGCAAAAAGATATTGAGACTCTAGAAAAAGTGCAGAGAAGAGCAACAAAGGTGATAAGGGGACTGAAGGCTAAAACATATGAAGAACGGTAGCAGGAACTGGGTGTGGCTAGGTTAATGAAAAGAAGCACCGGGGGAGACATGATAGCAGTCTTCCAGTATCTCAGGGGTTGCCACAAAGAAGAAGGAGTTAACTTATTCTCCAAAGCACCTGAGGGTAGAACAAGAAGCAATGGGTGGAAACTAAACAAGGAGAAAAGTAACTTAGAACTAAGGAGAAATTTCCTGACAGTCAGAATGGTTGACCAGTGGAACAGCTTGCCTCCAGAAGTTGTGAATGCTCCAACACTGGAACTTTTTAAGCAGAGGTTGGATAACCATCTGTCTGAAGTAGTGTAGGGTTTCCTGCCTAAGCAGGGGGTTGGACTAGAAGACCCCAAGGTGCCTTCCAACTCTGTTGTTGTTGCTGTTGTTGTTGCTATTATTATTATTATTATTATTATTATTATTATTATTATTATTATTAATAATAATAATAAAATGATAAAATAAAATCCAAAAGAGTTAATATTTGGAACTGGATACCAGAAATGAGACAATAAATTAAGGGGGGGGAGACTTGTCTGGCTTAATCAATTTTATGGTGCATGCTAATGTATTCTGATGCATCCATTTAATATACAATCATTATTTTGTAAATAAATTATTTACATCTGCCATAATCATTTATTGTTCTATCGTTGGATCCACCCCCCAAAAAATGCAATCTACCTACATTAGAACAATGAAAGATTGAATGGATACAGACAAAGTATTTTGAAAACTGTTTTTGGCCTACCGTACTCAATGAAATTTAAGTGACAATTGATGGTGCAATCCAACTTGGCAATTTTATTCAAGACTTCAGTGGAATCCAGAATTTTGCGAAGGTAGTAGGACATTTTCCTAGGCAAGACACTGGATTAGAAAAAAAGAAGAAGAAGGGCTTCACATACTTTTGTTATTACTTCTATAAGTTAAGATGTTATCTTTTCAATTGGGTGCCACATTTAGAACAATCTTCCCCTACTATGTTGGGAGTTGTAACTTAAGACTATTAGAAGGCAGCAGTTTAGGGAAATTGACTTTTAGGTTTTTCAGATAGTCTTCTATTTGAAGAAAATCTCATTTCTTCTACATTCCCCTTCCAATACTTTACATACTTTACAACAGAGTTCTAGTTTGTGGTGAGGGAAACATTTGGTTTGGTTAAATTATTATTTACTGGACACTATGGGAAGCCTCATTTGCCAATGTCGTTAGGCTCCAGACTTTCAGATTCCAAGATCAAAAAGAAAGATATCTGTGTCCATGTGGCTCAGAACTGGGTTGAAGTAATAAGGAGTTAAGATTCAGATAGCAAACAATGGTGGTAATTGCTTCCCAGAATATCTACCTGATTACTGACCTGGTATTATATTTCCATGCAACATTAGAAATCAATAGGAAGAAGCAAAAATGCCATAAGGAGAAGAGCATCATTATTAGAGTTAAATTGCACAGGCAGAAAAACTATTAACACCAAAGCTCCTTATGCCTTATGTGTATCTGGTGTTCTCCAGAAACTATGCAAGCTGGTACTACAACTTAGAGACTGTACTTGACTTCAGAATTCAGCTACGCTGGTAGAATCTTGCTAAAATCTGATTTTATCAGATCAGTACTTTTAAGCGATACAATGGCTCAAAAGTTAAAAACTCTTGAGTTTATCAGCTGGAAACCTGACAGCCCATTTCTGAGATCCAAGTGATATGTGACATGGTGAGATCCTGTTCTTGCTCCATCTTATGCCAACCTAGGAGTTCAAAATCATGCAAATGCAAGTAGATAAATAGGTAGCCCTTTGGTTGGAAATTAACAGCATTTCATATCCCCTAGAGTCAGACTTGAATGAACAGGGAAAACCCTTACCTTTATCTTTTGGTACATTTAATTCAATAGTTCTGCCTAACTTTAACTGGCAGTAAATTTTTAACCCTACTTCTTAAAATCTTTTTATTAGAAATAACCTTGGCATCTGGCTGTAGTGTATACTCTGTATATGAATTTTTGGTGTTACAAAACAGAAATTTCACAAGAAACAAAACATTTTGTAATGTTCAATGCAGCAGGAAAGAAATGACAACCACTGTGTGCTGTCCAAGGTTGTGATGGCCTGAAATGGAAAAGAATGGAGAAAGAACAGTATGGAGGCTGAATGAGAATATTTTGAACTTTTTAACTTCTATTTAAACTGCCCCTTTCTTTAAAAAAAAAAGACTGAGTGACAGTGGGGTTGGAAAAGAAGGAGGGTGATTTGTTGAAATAGCTGTGAATAAGCACCAAGCACCAAGCTTAAAGAGACCTGAGTAAGAAATTTAGACTGTTTGGTTAATTGGATGTTATAAATGTTAAAGAAGATTGGATTGGTTACAGAAGGAGTTAACTAAGTGGATATTATTGAATTAAAACTTTGTGTAGGGATTTAAACTTGATTTTGAACTTTAAAAGAAAAAATGGGGCATGCAAAGCAAGTTAAAGGAGAGGAGGAGGAGAGAAACAGTGCAACGGTGACATCTTCTGGCCAAAAAAATATCCAGAGAGAAAGGAAAGAAATGAAAATTGATAACAAGCTTGAGCAGCTTATTGGAACCATTGTTGCAAGAGTACTCTGTTAGATAAGATGCCTGCACCTGGGAATTGTTTATAGAGAAAATTACACAGAAAGAGAGTGGGAATAGTATAAGTTATAAATACTGCAGTCCTTTGACTGGATGTGGTTTTTAGCAGCTGAGGAACTGGAACTGAGAAGTAATAGCTGTTGCTTTTAAACAGAAGAAGATTTGTATACATCAGCTTTCAACTCTTCTCCAAGGGAATTCACAACTTTTTGGATATATATTTTGTGGGATCTTGGTGAGTTGTTGTGGATTACAATTTGGTGAACCCCTGTGAATTACAATTTATAACTTTGTGGATTATACAAGTGACTAAAAAGAAAGAAAGAAGAATGTAATTGTTGTTGAAAAGACTTGGACTATGAATATTTTGGAGTCGTGAAAAATAATTTCCAAAAGCAGAAAGTGATGAGATTTGAAAAAAAAACCTGGGAATAAAGAGAGTGTTGGATTTTTCCTCTTCAAATGTCTTTCCGCTTTTGAAGAGGAAAAAAGGGAAGAAAATGGCAGAACTACTGGCAGAAGGGATGAAGATAGACAAACAGAAAGCTCGCTATGGGATGGAAGAAATATTCAGCGTATTATCAGGGACGCAATTCAGCAGATTCTAGAGAATCAGTAGTGAAAATTTTGAGTATTCAGAGAACCGGCAAATACCATTTCTGGCTAGTCCCAGAATGGGGTGGGAATGGAGATTTTGCTATAGCCTTTCCCCTGGAATGGGGAGGGAATGGGGATTTTGCAGTAGCCTTCCCCTGCCACATCTACCAAGCCACATCCCAAGAACTGGTAGGGAAACTTTTAAATTTCACCCCTGGAGCATATACAAGTTACGTGAGAAGAAATAATCTTCCAAGAAAATACATGTGAGATTTTCAAGGAGGGCAATGAGAGTGAGATTACTTCGAAGAGCAAGAGATGCACCACTGAAATATAAAGGAAGAGAACTTGAACTTTAGTCTTGAAGCAGATACCCAGAAGAATAGGAGATACAAGGGGACAATGCAATTTTTGACAAGACAACTGATCAAATGAGGTAAACTTTAGATGGCCAATACCTGAGGGAATACTGGTGATCTGGAAGGAAAAAAGACAAAGACTCAGCACAGTGGAGAGTACACAATTCTATGAGTACTTTATGGCACATGAAGGAGAAGAGAAAAGGGAGCAAGCAGAGATGTTGGAAGTGATAAAAGAAGGAAACACACAAGAAAAATAAATTGGAACAGAGGAAAAAGAGAAGGGGAAGAGAAGAAGCAAAATAGAAAGAGAAATAAGATCAACTAGGACAATAAAACCAATTTATAAGTAAACAATGGAAGAAGAAATAAAAATATTATCGATTAATATAAATGGACTAAACTCACCAATAAGAATGATTTTTAATAAATTAGAAAAATTGAAATTAAATTTAATTTGCTTGAAAGAAGTGCATATTAAAAACAAGATAGTAAGCTATTAGAGTACCCCAAAATTGAGGAACTATACTTTTCATTAGCACAGCAAAAGAAATGAGGGGTTGATCTATGTATCAAAATAAACAATAAAAGCTAGACAACTCTTTGCAGATGAAGGGAGGACAATACTGATGGTAGAGGTAATAATACTGTTGATTGAGATTTATGCACCCAATAATAAGCAAGACGAGTCACATGGGAAAATACACAAGAAAATAATTGAATTGGAATATGAAAATATTTGTGTGTTAGATTTCAAAACAACTGTGGATACAGATCTTGATTATAAGAATAGTAAAAAAGCTAGGAAACATTTCCTAAAAGCATTTCTAAAACGACAGATAAATTAGGAATGCAAGGTGTTTGGAGAGAGACACACCCTAAGGAAAGTCAATGCTTGTTTTACTCTTATATGCATACAAATTGGTTCAGAATAGATATGGCATGGATTGACATCAGAATTGAAAGCATGTGTGCAAGAGATAAAAATAGAACCCCATGTTTAGGCAGATCATAATCCGATGGAAGTAGTATGGAAAGGACAAAAAAGAAAATAGGATTGAATGTTAAACTAAGCATCTCAGCGACTGGTTAGATCATACAGAGTCGGCCTTTTCTGGGTCCCATCGGCCAAGCAATGCCGGCTTGTGGAACCATGGAGAAGAGTCTTCTCTGTTGTGGTCCCGGTCTTCTGGAATCAACTTCCCTCAGAAATTCATACCGCCCCTACCCTCCTTGCTTTCTGAAAGGCATTGAAAAAACACTTATGCCTGCAGGCCTGGGGCTGTTGAGCGATAGTTCTCCACTCCAGCTAATAGTATGGATGAGTGACAATTGTATGATGTTTATACGTACTGGGTTTTAATTTTTTACTTGTTTTTATTCTATGTATTGGGGTATTTTAACTTTGTAATTGTTTTTATTGTTGTAAGCTGCTCTTACGAATTTGAAATTCTATGAATTTGAAAAATAAATAAATAAAATAAATAAATTATTGTAGGCCACTTGAGAAAGACAGAATTTCTAAATTTCTATGAATTTAAGACTCATACTGCGGTTTTATCTCAGGGATTACTTTCTATATTAGCTAGTCTTTTCCAGATCTCCAGACCCATCTGCCACAAAATCAAAATGTACTAAAGATATTTTTGTATGCCACTATTAATCCTAAACTTCCTATCGCTGATCACTATTGCACAGGAATGGAATATTCCATAGATGTCCCTCTCTCCCCCTCCCTTATCTATAGTTTATGTTACTTTTAGATCTTTTAATATTAATATTAGTAGTAATATTTAATTTTTTACTTTTTAAATTGATGGATAATTGGGGTGGGTTTAATAATATGTATGGAATGAGTGAGTGGTATGAATGGGATGGGGTGGGTGGGATTATGGTATGGATGGGGTAAATGGGTATGGTACGAATGATTTACATGGCCCACCTGACGAGAGAGAGGCGGGAGGAGAGAAGGCATCAATCTGACTCAAGTAGTACAGGGTCCGACTCACGAGGGGAGGCACGCACCCAACATGGTATTCCTCTCTGAGCAATTGAATAATGGTCTGACATTAAGAGGCTTAGAAGTGTTGCCTTTGTCATGGTCAGACCATTTTCTACTGTGGCTTGACTTCCTGGTTCCAATCCTTCCCCGCAGGGAGGCGGAACTGATTAGGCAGTTCCGCCCCAGACGTCTGATGGCCCAGAGGGCTTTCAGAGGGTGCTTGGGGTTATCCCAGATGCACTCATCCACAGTTCAGTGGAGTCTCTTGCTGAGGCCCGGAACAAGGCTGCAGCGGAGGCTCTTGACCGGATTGCGCCGTTGCGACCTCTCCGCGGCACTAGACCCCATAGAGCTCCATGGTTCAACAAGGAGCTCCGGGAGTTAAAATGCCAGAAGAAACGTCTAGAGAAGCGATGGAGGAAGAGTAAGTCTGAATCAAATCGAACACTTGTAAGAGCTTTTATTAAGACTTACAAAGTGGCACTCAAGGTGGCAAGATGCGCGTATCATGCCACCTTGATTGCATCAGCGGAATCCCGCCCGGCCGCTCTGTTTAGGGTGATCTGCTCCCTCTTAACCAGGGGGGAGTTGGAGAGCCCTTCCAGAGTAGTGCCTAGGATTTTAACATGTTTTTCGCTGGTAAAATCGCTCAGATCCGGGCGGACCTCGAC
This sequence comes from Erythrolamprus reginae, assembly GCF_031021105.1. Taxonomy (NCBI): domain Eukaryota; kingdom Metazoa; phylum Chordata; class Lepidosauria; order Squamata; family Dipsadidae; genus Erythrolamprus; species Erythrolamprus reginae. The sequence continues at coordinate 92,654,395 of NC_091963.1, read as the reverse complement.
TCCAATTGGATAACAGAGTCAAATGACAATGAGTCAGTCGAGGTGACTGGGACCCGTACTTGTCCACCTGTCTGGGAAGAGTTTGATCTGGTGACACCTGATGAAGTGGACAAGGCCATTGGAGCTGTGAGTTCCGCCACCTGCTTACTGGATCTGTGTCCCCCTTGGCTGGTCTCTGCCAGCAGGGAGGTGACACGGAGCTGGGTCCAGGAGATTGTCAACGCTTCTTTTTTGGGGGGATCCTTTCTGGATCCCTACAAGGAGGCACTTGTGCGCCCCCTCCTCAAGAAGCCTTCCCTGGACCCAGCCATTCTTAACAACTATCGGCCAGTCTACAACCTTCCATTTATGGTGGTGGCACTCCAACTCCAATGGTCCTTGGAAGAAGCCGATTATCTAGGCTCTCAACAGTCAGGATTCAGGCCCGGCTACAGCACGGAACTTGCTTTGGTCACATTGATGGATGATATCTGGCGGGCCCGGGACAGGGGTTTATCCTCTGTCCTGGTGCTTCTTGACCTCTCAGCGACTTTCGATACCATCGACCATGGTATCCTTCTGCGCCGGCTGGAGCAGTTGGGAGTGGGAATCACTGTTCTTCAGTGGTTCTCCTCCTACCTCTCCGGTTGGTCGCAGTTGGTTTTAGTGGGGGGTCAGAGGTCGACTTCAAGGTTATTCCCTTGGGGTGCCTCAGGGGTCAGTCCTCTCCCTACTGCTATTCAATATCTACATGAAACCGCTGGGTGAGATCATCCAGAGGCATGGGGTGAGGTATCATCAGTACGCAGATGATACCCAGTTGTACATCTCCACCCCATATCCAGTCAACGAAGCAGTGGAAGTGTGTGCCAGTGCCTGGAGGCTGTTGGGGTCTGGATAGGTGTCAACAGACTCAAACTCACTCCGGATAAGATGGAGTGGCTGTGGATTTTGCCTCCTAAGGACAATTCCATCCGTCTATCCATAACCCTGGGGGGGAATTATTGACCCCCTCAGAGAGGCTCCACAACTTGGGCGTCCTCCTCGATCCACAGCTCACATTAGAGAAACATCTTTCAGCTGTGGCGAGGGGGACATTTGCTCAGGTTCGCCTGGTGCACCAGTTGCGGCCCTATCTGGACCGGGACTCACTGCTCACAGTCACTTATGCCCTCATCACCTCAAGATTCGACTACTGTAATGCTCTCTACATGGGGCAACCTTTGAAAAGTCTTCAGAAAGTTCACATCATGCAGAATGCACCTGCAAGAGCAACCATGGTCTTCCCAAGGTATGTCCATGTTACACCAACACTCCGCAGTCTGCATTGGTTGCCGATCAATTTCCGGTCACAATTCAAAGTGTTGGTTATGACCTATAAAGCCCTTCATGGCATCGGACCAGAATATCTCCGGGACCGCCTTCTGCCGCACAAAACCCAGCGACCAATTAGGTCCCACAGAGTTGGCCTTCTCTGGGTCCCGTCGACTAAAGAATGTCATTTGGCCAGTCCCAGGGGAAGAGCCTTCTCTGTGGTGGCCCCGACCCTCTGGAACCAGCTCCCCCCTGACATTAGATCTGCCCCCACCCTCTTTGCCTTTCATAAACTCCTTAAAACCCACCTCTGCCGTCAGGCATGGGGGAATTGAGACATCTCCCCCGGGCTTATACAATTAATGTATGGTATGTTTGTGTGTATGTCTGCTTTAATAACGGGTTTTTTAAAAATGTTTTTAAATCATTAGACTTGTCTTGAATTGTTTTATTGTAGTTGTGAGCCACCCTGAGTCTACGGAGAGGGGCGGCATACAAATCTAATAAATAAATAAATATATATATATATTGTGAGAGAGCAAGATCGTTTACAATGTGCAAAGTATCTGCAAGGGAGCCTTAGCTGCCAATTTGATGTTTACATTGATAAATTTGTAATGAACCCTGGCATATTTTGGAAAGCATTGTGGATAGAAAACATTCTGGGACAACCACCATAGCAAATATTTATTTATTTATTTATTTATTCATTCATTCATTCATTCATTCATTCATTCATTCATTTATTTATTTAATTTTATTTAGTCAATAATATTAAAATACAAGGTACAAGTAAATGTCTAAATATTAAAATACATGCAACAAGTAAAAATAAAGAAACAGTAAGGATAGGGGACGGAAGGCATACTGGTGCACTTATGCACGCTCCTTACTGACCTCTTCGGTCATCAAAGATAATTGAACATCGAAGATAAATTAAACATCAAAGATAATTGAGCACCCTTGTCAGGAAATATGAATTAGAAAATACAGAAAAAGATTCAAAATACTTACAGAGTTTTCAACTTCAAGGAAATTTTGAGTAAATTCTGTGGTATGTCTGGAGTTATTTCTGTAGAACTTAGGTCCCTGCAAAAAAAGGACAAGCATACTTTTTCAAAGATGGGGGAGATGCAGAACAAAGCCAGGGAGAATACATTCATGAAGTTGAATGGGAGATTTCATCTCCTTGGTTATCCCTTTATCATTGGGTTTACAACACAGTTAACTTACTTGTTAACTATGATGTAAGCCCAGTCATAAAGGGATAACCAAGGAGATGAAGTCTCCCACTCAACTTCATGAATTAAACAGTCACAGAATAGGTAAAATTAGGTTATTTAAAATCTAACTTTATACTTTTGTGGCTAAGCATGATGTATAATTCCAGCCTGTTTGTTTACAGTTTAATGCACCAAACAAACACATTGCATGTTCAGTAGTCATTTTTTCCATACTTAACCTATTTAAGGATTATGAATTCAAGTTTATCTGATTGGACTGTTAAAATAGAAAATGAAAAAGTATTACTATTTCCACTGTTCTGAGCTCTTTGGGGGAAAGGACACAAATAACAATATGGTAATTTAAAAATAATACTATGATTTGATCAGTTGCTGTAAGAAGATAGGAAAGGGACTGCTGTTGCTGAACAATACTGTAAACAAGACTTCATGCAAAACTGGAGTGGAGGCTGATTTTCAAATACCAGGATGCCAGTCCTCCACATGTGAAGCAATGTTTAAAATAAGAAAACGAATATACATAAAGATTTTTCTTGCTATGAAATAATCACAGCCTATTACTAATATTGTTGACACTGGTTTCCATAGGGGTGTCAGGAGCCTCTGCATAGAGTTTAAAGGGGCTGGCCTGGGCATTGAGTGACCCAAGTTCTAGTCGCCACTTAATTGTCCAAACTCTGTGGGTGATTTTGGATCAGTCACTCATTCTCACTTATCCTACCTCACAAAGCTTTGGTTGTAAGAGAATAAATTGATCTTGTGATAAGTTCACACCAAATAAAAATACTAACTGTTGATTTTGAACAAAATTTGAGCTTCAATGCTTAGTCTAAAAATTATTTTTATAAATCAATTTGTCTACAGTCTTCTAGTGGATACATAATATATTGGGATGATTTCCTTTTGCCGTATATTGACACAAAGTCAAACATAAAATTAAAACAATATATAGTTCAACGGATTTATTAATAAATTCCAGCCTAGGCATGAGATCCAGGAACCAAGATTAAAAATCTATCATTAATGTAATTAAATGCTGCCAATAGCAAAAACAATATATACAGTGTTTCCTTACTACTTTCCCCCTTTTTACATAAACACATAATGCATGCCTATTTTGTTTTGTCCTCAGAAAAATAACTCCTCACAAAAATCACTGTGAAGTTATTTATTAAACAGTTATAATCTTTTCCTTGAAACCTCAATGCTATTTATCTGGCAGTTTCAATGAAACATAGTTCTAGTCTTCTTGTGGGATCTTTTTCCTGCTCTGGACAACTGATTATTAAGAGTTAATGACTGGTTTAGGGTTATGCTATGAATTTTGTGGCTGTAAGAAAATCTGGACCTAGATTTTTCTAACTGAGGGCCACACTGATCTTCATATATAATAGCACAAGTCAATTGAATCAGGAAAAAATGTTGAATACTTGTTCCAGAGTAAACAAACCCTTAATAAAGCCAACAGCAACTTCACACATACAGGAATTCCATTGAGGGCAATCTGTAGAAATGGGAATCCTCAATCTCTCTCAGTGGATTGTGGCTGAGAATCCTGAAAGAAAACTGGTTATCAATTTGGCAAAATTGAGAGTAGCAGAATAAAGCAGGAAAGCAAGCAACAAACTACATTTTCTTTTGGTCTTTGATCTTAAATAACATTATTATTAATTACTAATCCTACTAGTAAGAAGGAGTAATAAGCCAAATAAATTATAGGCAGGGGACAAGAGAAAAAAAATTATAAATCCCGCAAATATCAACATGTTTACTTTATCTGAACTGAGATCGTGCAGTGGTTAGAGTGCAGTACTGACAACTTCAGCTGACTGCTAGCTGCAGTTCAGCATTTGAAATCTCACTGGCTCAAGTTCAACTCTACCTTCCATTCTTCCAAGGTGGGTAAAATGAGGACTCAGATTGTAGAAGGCAATATGCTGACTCTGTAAACCACTTAGAGAGGGCTGTAAAAGTACTAGGAAGTGGTATATAAGTTTAAGTGCTGTTGCTAGCTTCTGTATTACCGTACTCTAGCTTGCCAAACATTCTTGTTTTCCTTACACCATAATTATCCTATATCTTGCCTTTATTATTTTTAATAAACTTCTCTCTTTTGAGACCCCCATCAATACCATCCAGTCATGTTTTCCTCTTCTCCCATCCTCTTTCATCATGTATTTTGCTTTGCATTTCTATTCTCATTTAATCTAAACTATCTCTACATGCTGGCTATGTATGTTTAATCTACATTTGTTAATCATTAATTCCTTATGGGCCCTATTATTTCTTTTTAATAGGCAATATACATTAAGTAACCCATTTCCACTGCATTCGACTTTTTATATTTTTCTGGCATACTTAGTTCTCCTTTTCGGTCAAAAAACTGGCATGCTCTTATACTCAGCAATGTTCACTGACTTTTCAAAAAAGCTTTCATGGATCTTTCTTCCATTTTCCTTTAGAATTATCCAAGTTAATATTTGCTACTTTTTACAGTAAGGAATTTGTTTGGTTTATTTTACACCAGATGAAATGCTACAATTCAGGTGTCCCAAATTTATTTCTACTTGTCCATTTGTTCCTGTTTTCCCTTTCTGTTTTCCTACTCTATTGAAGAACAGGTTTCTTTTACCACCAAATGTATTGGAAAGCATTTTTTTAAAATCAGCCTCTCATTTCTGAGCAATCTCCTTGGAGGTCACTAGGATTGCGTGTATGTTAAATGTAACAATAATGTGACCAATGTTCTCTACTTGTTCCATAAGATCTTGTGCTAGATTATGAGCACTTTTTAAAGATTAAAAATTGGCTAGTTGGACCTCTTGGTGGCAATGTCGAGGTGGCACAGAGGGAAGAAGATGAGCTCCATTCTTTAACCTCTGGTTTTTTGTGTCCGGGGACCCTTCAAAGGCATGCTCTGTTCAAAGGACCATGCGAAACGGAGGGGAAGCCCAAGAGACAGCATGGAGGAAAGCAGCTGCCTGTTGGAAGCAGGGAAATCTTCCTTAACCTGGCATGAATACAATCTGTCATGTCATTTTGACATGACAGATCAAGGGCATAACAGCAGCAAGAATAGCATTTGTGCAATGTTTGAGACAAAACAACCGTCAGAAAGTTTGGTAATAAAAAAATATATAATTGTGCTGAAATGGACAAACTAACAATTAAATTGAAAGAACAAATACATTTGGAATATTATGCAATATGGAAGAAATGGTATGAATGGATTGAATATAGAAAATGAGAAAAAAAGAGATAAAATATAAGAGAATGTAAAATGTATATTTGAAAAATGGAATAATATGGATTTGAATGAAAGGAGGTATAAATGTTATATATGAAATATTTTTTAAATTTGAATGTAATGATATGTAAATAATAGATATGTAAATAATAGACAATGAGCACAGTTATGTATAAAGTATGGAAACTTGTTAAATGAAAAAAATACAATAAAAACCTTTGGGGGGAAATTGGCTACTCTTTCCCCTGGTGGGTTCCAAGACTAATAAGAATAAAAGCAGGTTAACAAGAAATGTACTTCCTTTATCATGGTCTGAGCATGAATATCCAGTACTATGCATAAAAGTCTAATAATTACAATTTCTACTTTATGTGCCTTCCGTATTTCATTCATCATCTTACTGTCACCTCAACATTTTCATCAGGTAATTGATAATATATCCCTAGATTTAGTTTATATTTGTAGCCATATCCATAGTGATTCTTTGAAGACATCAAGTTTTTCTAGCACATCGGACTGTGCTGTTCTTGATACAAAGAACAACAGAATTTCCAGTGCATCTGTTTTTGTTCTTTATATATTGGATTGTTTGTTTGAGTAATACATAGGGTTTTTAGCTGTACTTTTTTAATGTAGTAGATTGTCTTGTACACTTTGTTTCTATATTTATTCTGTGAGCTGCCCCAAGTTTTCGGAGAAGGGCGGCATACAAATCTAAATAATAATAATACTAATACTAATACTAATACTAATAATAATAATAATAATAATAATAATAATATTATTATAAAGGTCAGATCCAGGAATAAGCATATCTACTCTCTTTCCCCATTCTACACAATAGATTTATTTCCTCATTCTAAAACCAAACATAATATATTAACGCCCCCCTCTTTTGACTTAGAAGAGTTGAGCATTGGTACATAAACACTAATATACCCAATGTTCATTTTGATGTGAGCTCTTTTCACAGACTTTTTGTCTCCTTCCCATCACCTAACAATCATGATATCTATTAGACAAATTTAATATTTACCCCTCTGTTTTTATTGATCAAATCTCTCACATCCATCACACAAGATTATGTGACTTTATCACTTAGGAGTTCAGTCCTTCCTAAAGTATACATTGCTTACTTAGCTTTATTTTTTTTCCTTCTTCTTCCAACTACAAAACTGTCATCCTGGCAGTGGGACAAACATAATCCATTTTCTATAAGTTATTCTTATAGTTTTTCTTCATAAGTCAAATATGTTCTCCTACTTAAATTCTTATTTGGTCTTCTCCCAAAATGATCCTATTTTACAGACTAAACAATAAATTTAATGCTACTTAAAGTTGAGAGATTATTGTTTTCATGGAATGCTTCTCAATTAAGTTACTTTTTACTTGCAGATTTTTGAGAATGAGGTTCCTATTAATATAGGTATAAATTTGTGAAGAATTCTATTACAGCACTTATCTTTTTGTCAAAAGTTAAGGTTAAAAATTGATATGGAGGCATTTTCCCCCTTCCCTCTCTTAAGGATGAGTTGTATGAAAACTGCATAAAAAAGAGGATGTCTGAGAAAATCCATAGTATCTCAGAGGGCTGCCTTAAAATTCTGTCACTGTATTTTGGTGACTTGCCTAAAGATATTTATTTATTTATTTATTTATTTATTTATTTATTTATTCATTCATTCATTCATTCATTCATTCATTCATGTATTCATTTATTCATTCATTCATTCATTTATTTATTTATTATATTTGTCAAACAAGTATAGAATTATAGTTTGTATTAACATGACAAAGTATAAAGAAGTGATAAAAAGGATAATAGGACAGAAGAACAGGGACGGTAGGCACTATAGTGCATTTATGCACGCCCCTTATATTGAAGCAACAATGAATTGAAGGATCATTGTGTGCTAGTAGTGCCAAGAATCTACACTTATCTGTTGTATATTTATATAGTTAAGTATGAATTTATCACAAAATGCTAGTTATTACCAAGTGAAAGCAGAACCTAAAAGAGTTTAAGGTTTGTCTCTGTAAGCTAAATTGGGATGGAATTCAATCCAATAAGAAATGCTGAGATTTTGTTTTTGTTAGAATGTGAGAACATGTTGTAGCCTTGAGAGGCAAATCAATAATTACAAGTAGAAATGTAGCTGAACAATGTTTGAATGCTGCTTCCTTTTGAAGATAATTCCTATTTCTTAAAACTCAGCAAAATTCATAGTGTTAGATAAAAATGTAACACTATAGAATAGGAATGTTTCTGTAGTTTGTAACCCACTTTGTCAGAATAGCTGACTAAGGAATGGGAGGGTATTTTGTAATTTAGGTTATATTAACTGGCATTTCGCTTTTGTAGGGTGTCATTCCCTTGCGGGGGATCACCATGCTTTTGGCCACAACATTTGTTTGAATACACAAAGAGAATAAAACTTTTCTGTTCTCTTTGCCTGAACATCTCATCTGGATTATTTTGTAAAAATTCAGCATACACCAAGGAATAATAACTCCAAAGAAGCAGTTTGAAATAATATAGGCCAAACTTGTGCTATTGGAAAAGTGAGGTGTAAAATCATAACAATATTTTTAAAATATCCCAGATATGTCTGGTAGGTTTGGAGATCAGGACAGTTGGCTTGGAGATCAATTTAGAAATTTTTGGACGTCCCTACTCAGAGGCTATCCTTCAAAAGAATAGGGATGAAATCGATCAAACAAACCTGTTCATCTCCTGCAGGAATTAGCAGACACTATTTTTTTAGTCCCATTTTTAGAAGCCATCTGTCTCACCCACTGTCTGAAAGACTTTCACTTTTACTTACACCTTGGATAGAAGGAGCATCCCATGCTGGGCCTGAAAGGTTCCTTGCATTATCCGCAAAATAAAGTTGCCACTGAGATTGCTGGAAAGGAAATTGAAGCAAGAGAGCTATGTAGAATATCTTCCAACTGCATAGAATAAAAAAATCCACATAAAACAAGGCAGAACAAAAGGAACTTTTTTCATTCCTCATTGAATGGGGATTGAATGAGAATTGCATTGCAGCCATATATGAAGTCATATCTTCCTCTTTCAAGTGAGAATAATACCACTTTGATCTTCTAAGCAAACACTCCAGGCTTCCTCCAGTTACTGTGCCAGTTCTTCAGTCCAGAAGTTCCAATGCATATTTGGGATTGGACTGTCATTAATGGGCTATAATTATTTAATAGGAATGCAGAGCTCATGATTCAAAGGGCAAATGAAATCCTCGCAAGCAATATAGTTTTGACTCTAAAGATTCCAAGTTCATAGTAAGTTCTGCAACGCCACAAAGGCACTGTAGTGTTTTCCCATTTATGAAAACTCAGATCTGGCACTCACAATCAAGCCTAGAACTCAATCTTGATCCACTTAGATCCCAGAGTTCAGTCCAAATTCGTTTAGGGTATTTCTTAGAACATGTAGAACATGCAGAGTCATCTGATCTTACCTATGACTATAAATCGACCTCTAGGGAGAAAGCTGTTTGTTTCAATCTTGAGTTCAAGCTCTTTCCCCATTAAAAAAAATATTTGTGGGATAGCCAAACTTTCAGTAATAAGTCATTGATACATACACAATTGGGAGAATTAACAGCATTCAGTTTCAATTTGCCTCCTTCCCCTATTTCTATCATAGTTTAAACTGGTTTGGATTTTTTTTGTTTTTTGTTTGTTTAGCGACTTACATAAATTCCAGAAATGGAACATGTTCAAATGCATTGGTCCCAATGGCCTGGATTTGATTATATGAGACATCCCTGTTTAAAAAAGCACACACAGCTTAAGCAAAATATCCAAACTGAAAAATACAGATGAGCTAAAATATTTTAACTGTTGGGCTAGGTTCTATGATTGGATGGAAAAAAGGAAAAAGCAAAAAGCAAAAAGCAAAGACAGGGAGTCAATAAAAGTTGGAGAGTAAATGTCAGAATATCGGTCTTTAAAAAAAGAAAGGGAAAGTAAAAGAGATATCTGAATAAGATAATTGTTTTGAATTGATAAATATTATGTAAACATGTAATAGAAAATAAGCATTATTACAGTTGTATTACAGGCACATATTATAATGTCCAACATTTTTAATATATCTTGTGTTTTTTGTGTGTGTTATAAATAAAATTTATTTTTAAATTAAAAATAAAAAAGAGATCTGTCTGTCTCTCTTTGTCTCTGTCTGTCTGTCTGTCTGTCTCTCTCTCTCTCTCCCCCTGTTTTATTTATTTATTTAGATTTGTATGCCGCCCCTCTCCGCAGACTCGGGGCGGCTCACAGCATAACATAACAGTTTGTAACAGTTTTATTTGCAGACTTTTTGTATATTTGTATCTTAGTAATCACCAAAACTCTTGTGAATGTAGCTACATACAACTTTGTTACCCAAGCAAATAAGGCACTATATTTTAAATTTGTATGTATGAAACATTCCTTATATCCAGAAACAATGAGAGATCTGTCACTTAAGTTCAAAATACTTTTACATAAATTGAAAACGTTTTATGAGCATTTGCAAACTATTTATCGTGTTGATTAAAATTTGAGAGTGCTATTAAAATTTGCCATAACATCTAAGCTATTATTCAGCTATTCTAGTCTAAACATCAGTATAAATTTAAAAAATCAGAAAAAGAGTTAGTTTATTTACATGACCAACTGCCTGACTCAATATGATTTTTAAAGTTATACTAAACTTTATAATATCACTATACTATACAATATCATTTATCCTGAGAGGGGCATGGCCAATCACCACAGAGATACAGAGTTCACTGCACTTGGTAGGAAGCCCGAATTCCCACTGCCTGGAGGGGCTTCGGTTCTTATGGAACTGACCCAGTACTATCCTGAAGGGGCAGTGAAGAAGAGGGACACTGTTAGGGACCTTTTTGGAGTCGGTATACCCCAGAGGAAGCCAAACTAGAGCCCTCAATTTCTGGCAGTGAAAATCAGCTTGAGATCCAGGTGTCCAAGCTGTGGCAGCTGAGTAACGAAGGATCAATTGTTTTCCTGGGGGTGGTCGTCATCTGGAAAGAAGATCAAAGCATTGTGCAGGAGAGATGGAGGGGAAGGAAAAATGGAAGTTGGTGAGTTATCAGTTACAAGAAGAAATTTTAAACATTCAAAGATTTAAAGTAGGGAAACAATGATCGTAAATCAAGTAGCAACTAAAGCAGCAAACCGAGACCATGGATTTAAAATCATAAATGAACTGTAACTTAAACAAGATTTGTGGGTTACAGGTTGATAAGCTGAAGGAGAATTCCGTGGTCAGATGGATTTATTCTCTAAATAGGAAAAAATGGGAAGGATTGAACCAGAAGAAATACCATTTACTCAGTGGAGAAATTGTTAAACAACTGGAGAAGAAGTTGGGGAATAGAAATAAAAGTAAAAGACTAGAAATGAAATTCAAATGGAACTAAAAATAAAAGAGGAGACTGTAGAAGAGAAGATGACTGAGGGAAACACTGAGATATATGAGGAGGAGGAAGAAAAGATTGCTGGAAGTGAAATAGTTTTAAAAAAAATTGGACAAACCCCCCCTCCCTTCCTCCCTTTTGCCCTATTTCTCTCTCCCTCCCTCTTTCTTTCCCTCTCTCTCTCCATCCCTCTTCCTTCCTTCCTCTCTTTTTTGCTTTCTCTCTCCCTCCTTCCCTCCCTCTATGTCTTTCCCTCTCCCTCCTTCCCCCCTCTTTCTCTTTCTTGCTTTCTCTCTCTTTCTTGCATTCTTTCTCTCTCTTTCTCTCTCTCTCTTGCTTCCTCTCTCACACACTTTCTCTCTCTTTCTCTCTTGCTTTCCTTCTCTCTTTCTCTCTTTCTTGCTTTCTTTCTCTCTCTTGCTTTCTCTCTCACACACACTCTTTCTCTCTCTTTCTCTCTCCCTTGCTTTCTCTCTCTCCCTTGCTTTCTCTCTCTTTCTTTCTCTCTCTCTTGCTTTCCTTCTCTCTTTCTCTTGCTTTCTCTCTCTCTTTCTCTCTCTCTTGCTTTCCTTCTCTCTATCTCTTTCTTTCTTTCTTTCTCTCTCTCTTGCTTTCTTTCTCTCTTTCTCTCTCTCTCTCTTTCTTTCTTTCTCTTTTTCTCTTGCTTTCTCTCTCTCCTCCTTTTTCTCTCTCTCTCTTTCTCTCTTGTACACCATGCCGGCAACAGAGAGAGAAAGAGAGAGAGAGAGTGGAGAGAGAGTGGAGGGTGACTTGCCGGCCGGTGGCCCCCTGGATCAGTGGCCCCGCATGGCCCCAGCGTGGACTCCGCTGTCGCCTTCGTCTCCGCCCCCATCCAGCTCTGCAGTTAAGAGGCAGCAGCCACATCCACCCCTTCGCCCTCCCAGGCGTCCACGGCGCTCAGCGCCCGATCACACACTGCCTCCACCTCCTGGTAGCGCGCCCGACTTCTACTTGCAGGAACTGGTGGTGGGGTGCCATGAAGGGCAGCCCTTGAAGGCCGCCACGGCACCATTGTTGTCATCATGGCGCAAAGCCACGCAGTCCTGGATCGCTCGCTTCTCTGGACAGCAAGCCAGCTGCCTGGGAAAGTGGCATGCTTTTTAAACGCATGCTTTTCAAACGCAGCACTTTCTTGGGCAGCCGGCTTTGCTGGCCGGAGAAGGGAGCAATTCGGGACTGCGTGGCTTTGCGCCACTTCAAAAGTTTCTGCGGGGAAGTGTTTCCTAATGGCTGTGCAGGTGCACGCCCACGCAGCTTAGAGGCAACAGTGACCAGCGCCCTCCCTTCGGGCCCCAAAAGTTCACTTGCCGTCACCGCCAGGGAAGCTCCAGCTGGGCCGGGCTTGCGGCACACCTGACCATGTCCCGCAGCACACTGGTTGAAAAACACTGCTATAGAACAGAGGTCTTCATAGCAAGTTGGAGAATTCTGGGAGTCAAAATTCACAAGTGTTAAAGTTGCCAAGTTTGGGAAACCCTGCTCTAGAACATAAAATGAATAATGCTTAAAACCTAATGTTTTGCTAGAAACCTTGATTATGTTTGGTAGTCTGCAGGAAGGTAGGTAAGGCTGTTATGTGGAATGGAGCATTTTGGGATATTCACTTAAGTTGTTAAAGTAGCAAGGAATACTTTAGATTGTTGCCTTTCAGTAAGTGATTATTTTGTGAGTGGCTATTTTAATCATGAAAGCACCTTTGTAACAATGCTCAAAATGTGCTTTCAAAATTCTAAGTAAGATGTTTCTGTCATTTCACTGTTCTATAGCTGCTCACTTCTAGGATGTGGGTGAATTCAATGTCCTGCTTGTTTTGAGTCCATTAATATGGGTACTGTTTTGAGGTTCTTGGAAAATCCTTGGTCAAGTCACATGATAGCCAAACTACTTCCACCTGGTCACATGGCTGGCAAGCCACTCCTACCTGGGCACAGGACCATCAAAACATACCCACAAAATAAGCCACACCCACAGTGTGGTAGTAAAAATTATGGTAGCCCTTCACTAAGTAAGGGGAAAGACCAGTCAGACAAAAAGATTAGGGAAAAAAGAAAAGAAAAAAGATAAGTGGCCAAGGATGTGATGATAGAAAAATGTAAATATAAAAAGAAAAAAGTTGAAAAACTGAACGAAAATGGATGAGGGTGCCAGAATATTACTGATTGCTTTTCATTTTGTTCCATTTTGTCTTAAAAGCATTAAATTAGAAATTCGATTTAGTAATTATAAGAAGATAAATATGAGGTCTGATATACATATAATGAATTTTAATTGATGTATTATAATGCATTTGGTTTCTTTTGCTGTTTATTATCTTGTATAACATAAAATTACACACTCAAGTTATGGATAAAATTAAATTAGTGGGGGGGGGTTGTTTAGTTTTGTTTCTCTATTCTTGATGTACCTCTTTCCCGTTCTGATGCCTTTCTTTTGATTAAATGAATCTATAAATGCAAGTATTTTAGACAGAAAAGGCTTGTTTAAGGCAAAATAGAATGGTTACTATATGAAAACATAAAGGATTAATTGACTTTAAATAACACAATGAATATAACAACATAATAATAGAATGAATTTTGAATCTTGAAGCTAATGATGTGATCTACATGATTATTATGACACTATGTTAATAATTTGGTTATTCTTTTATTTATGATATTTATTATATTATTTATGATATTGTTTAGTAGACGACGATATAGATTAAAAACTGCTGGATTAATTTGTGATGTAATACTTATGGAAATAGAAATGATGCCTTTAAATGAAAGTTATTTGAATATAAAATTTGAAATGTACTACATATAAAGTCTGAGTTAATTTTTTTGGATAAACATTAAAAATTTTGAAGATTAATTAGAAATGTTGAAATGTATAATGATTATTGTTATGACATGTTTAATTAGACAAAAGTGAGGATCATTCTCTTGCTTAATTCTCTGGTATCTGCTACTACATCTTTCCTGATCTTAGGTGCAGCAATGCCAGAGAGGGAATATATTTCTCAATTGGTATAGGTTTGAGACAATCTGTCATTCAGTGTATTGCTTTATTGATCTAATTTCTAAGTAATCTTATAAGTAGGAATTCATATCCAGTTATCTAAGGGACAACACCTATTCACAACTCCCTCCCAAAATATAGCAAGTCTGCTACCAGCCTTGGTGCTACATTCCGCTCTGAGTCTACGGAGAGGGGCGGCATACAAATCCAATAAAATAAATAAATTCCTTCTTTATGCTCAGCTAGGTCTCAGCAAATTGACTGCCTCAGGATTAAATTCAAAATATTATTCTGATTTTATTACAAATCTAACTATTATTCAAAAACTCCAGTATGTCCCTAGTTGTCACTCACTGAGAGTGGGAGTACCTATAGAGCTAGCAAGTAACACACCGCTAGAAATAGAAACTTACAAGTGCATGAGTAAAAACACGCCCTCTAGAGATGTATTGTCCAGCCTGCTCAAGCTATTGTTCTTGAGAATCCTAAAGAGATGGAAGAAAATTTAGAACAATTTAAAATTTAGAACCTCTTTAACACATCCTTCAGCTCAGTCTTTGTAAACAACAATGGCTCGTGCCCAATATTTCCTAGTCATACAATTAACTTCAAGCATCTAACATAAATTGATTTTACGGGAGATAATGTTGGAAAGGCATTATGCAACCTAAGACCATCGCTATTTATTGGACCTGATGGACTATTGCATACTTCTTTAAAAAAGCTCTCCACAACTTGGGGTGAACCGCTAAGCATAATTTTTTAAAGATCCTTCAGAACTAGCTCCTTACCCAACCTATGGTAACTAGCCACAGTCATCCCTATCTTCAAAAAAAGAAATCCAAGTAGTAACCTAATCTCCAACAATTTGGTTTCAGGAAAAAAAATTATCCTATAATCTGCAACTCTTACACTCCAAAAGTATATGAAACACTCAACTTGATTTGGGTAAAACAATAGGTGCAATTTACATAGACTTTGATTCAGTAATACACAACAAACCACTTCTGAAACTAAAATCCTAGGGCATCTCTGGACCCCTACATAATCGGATAACTGCGTTCATATCTAATAGACAACAAGTGGTCAAAATAGGAAGTGCCATATAAAATCCTGTTCCTGTCAATAGTGTGTACCTCAAAGTATTCTAGGACCAACACTCTTCATACTCTACATAAAAGATCTTTGTGATCATATTATAAGCAACTGTGTTCTCTTTGTTGATGATGTTAAACTATTTAACACCACTGACAATGCTGCTCCCTTTCAAAAAGAACTATCTTCATGTAGTAGAACGGTCAAACAACTGGCAACTTCAAATCTCAACTAACAAATACTTACACATTGGCAAAAAGAATCAGAATACAAGATACAAATTTGGAGTAAATGAACTTGTAGATGACCCTCACTCTATCAAAGACCTTGAAATACTCATATCCAACAACCTAAGTGCTAGAGCCCACTGTAACAATATTGCTAAAAAGGCACTAAGTGTTGTTAATCTAATCTTACATAGCTTCTTCTCTGGCAATATTACATTGCTAATCAGAGCATACAAAACATTTGTTAGGCCAATTCTGGAATACAGCTCACCTATCTGGAACCCACATGGTATATCAGACATTAATACAATTGAGAGAGTCCAGAAATATTTTACAAGAAGAGTCCTTCACTCCTCCACTCGCAACAAAATATCTTATTCCACCAGACTTGAAATAGTGCAATTAGAAAATTTACAACTATGTCACCTCCAAATTGATCTAAATGTAGTTCATAAAATCATATACCAAAATGTCCTTCCTATTAATGACTTCTTCACCTTCAACCACAGCAATACACGTGAACGTAATAGATTCAAACTAAATGTAAATTGTTCCAAACTTGACTCCAGAAAATATGACTTCAGCAACAGAGTGATCAATGCCTGAAATGCACTACCTGACTCTGTGGTTTCCTCCCAAAACCCCAAAAACCTAACCTCAGACTGACTACAGTCAACTTCTCCCCATTTCTAAGAGGTCCGTTAGGGGTATGCATAAGCGAACCACTGTGCCTACCATCCATGTCCTACTGTCCTATTGTCCTCTTTTATCATTACTTTTTTACTTGTGTTGTTTATACAAACTACTACATGTTTGACAAACAAACAAATTCTGACAAAAGCATAGCCTTTCACTGAGGTTGAAGATGGCCATCATGCTGTTTTACCAGTCCACCTGTAGTGCATAATCATTAAGGGCAAGACTGTTAAAGCTGTGGCCCATGGGTCAGATGCATCATACACTGGCCACATCCACACCCAGTTTAATGAAGAGGGGAAAGTCCTGATTCATCACATGATGATATTGTGACGATCCAAGTTTGATACCCTGATCAAGGGTCTAGTGCAGTGATAGCGAACCTTTTTCTCCTCAGGGGCCGAAACAGCATGCGTGCATGTTATCACGCATGTACGAGTGCCCACACCCATAATTCAATGCCTGGAAGGGCAAAAACAGCTTCCCTCTGGAGACCAGAAATGGCCTGTTTCCCAACTTCTGGTTGGCCCAGTAGGCTCGTGTTTCACCCTTCCCAGGCTCCAAAGGCTTTCCTGGAGCCAGGGTGAAGTAGACCCAGAGGCAGGATTCAAGCAATCGGTACTTTTATTCAGCTCAGAGAACAAGTGACAGCTCAGCAAGGCAAAGTGACAATTCAGCGAGTACCGACTGACTCTGCTTGGAGAAACCGCTCCTTTTATACATTTGCGGTTCCCGCCAAAGCTAGAGCCGGCCGCGTCTGAGCCAATCAGGAGCGACTTCCTGCTTCGGCTCAGACAGCGCTGGAAAGAGGAACAAACTATTTACAGGAATTACAAGGTAGCCATTTCAGGATACAACACCCCTCCCCTCATAGTTGGACACATCCATCACGAAAGCCATGTGACAAAGTCGTCCAATCGGTGGGGCCTCTGAGGAGCTCGCGCTGACCTGCGCAGTTCAATTTCTCCTTCGACACCGACTGTGGAGGATGGCTCGCCGCTGTTCTCCCGGCGCGGTGGACTTTGTCTGGCAGGCCCAACGAAGGCTTCGGAGGACGAGGATGGCTTGGCGTCGCTGGATGGTTCCCCCTGGCCCGATAAGTCTCTTTGCATATTTCTTAACTCGGGCAATGTGCTAAAGTCTGTTGAAGGGGGAGAGTCCATGTCAGCGGTTTGTGTCAATTGATTTTCTGTTCGCTTCCGAATGTGGTCTATGTGTCGTTTCCACAAACGACCATCCTCTAACTTTACAATATAAGTCTTTGGTGCATTTTGCTTAACAACAATTCCTTTCATCCAGTTTACATTTCCATCAAAACTTTTTACATATACATTTTGCCCCAAATACATTTCTCTTTCAGGTTTTACACACATTTGGTTATTATTAACACAGAACCTTGGGTTCAACCTGTCTAGTGGTGACCTCAATTTCCTCCCCATCAGTAACTCTGCAGGGCTTACATGTGTGTGTGAGTTAGGGGTAATGTGTTGGGTGAGTAAGAATTGGTCCAAGTTTTGTTGTACATCCCCAGGGCCTGACCTGCGCAATGCCTCCTTCGCCACACGAACGTAACGTTCTGCCAATCCATTAGCCCAGGGCGAATAAGGCGAGATGAGGGCATGCCTGACCCCTAGGCCATCTAGGAACAATTCGAATTGCCTGGCTGTTAGCTGTGGCCCATTGTCAGACACTAAGATATCTGGGCAACCATGGGATGCAAACAGTCTACTCAATACCTTGATGGTGGCACTTGTGGTTATGTTGTTCATTGCTATTATTTCCACCCATTTGGAGAAGGCATCAACCACTATTAGAAAATACTGGGACCCCACTGGGCCAGCAAAGTCAATGTGGATTCTTGACCAAGGACCAGCAGGCTGCTCCCACTCAGCCGGAGTTGTTTTGGGGGGACTAGGCCGTGACTCTTGGCATGGTTCACACCTTGAAACCCAACTTTCAATGTCAGCATCCAGCCCTGGCCACCATAAATGCCCCCTTGCTAGGCTCTTCATCCTGACAATCCCAGGATGACCCACATGTAACATTTTGAGTACCTTTTCCCTCAGGCTTTTGGGGATGATCACTCTATCTCCCCACAGCAGGCAACCCTTTACATAAGATAACTCAAGTCTTTTGTTTTTAAAATCACACAATTCAGGTTTCACAACATCATTTTGCCATCCCTTTAGTACACAGTTCACCACTTGTTTAAGGATTTGATCTTGCTGCGTGTGTGCAGCTACCTCTTTGGCCGTGGTTAGTGGCTTATCCTCGAGTTCTATCATTAATACATCTGTGGAAGGAACAGGGTCTTCCACTAAGTCTGTTATGGGGCACCTGCTGAGGCCGTCTGCGTGATTGATTTCCTTCCCCCCCTTGTGGGTGAGCTCATACTGGTACCCTGAGAGGAAAAGAGCCCATCTGATTAGTCTTGGAGACATAAAAGGTGGAGTGGGCTTGTTGGGGGCTAGCAGACCTAGTAGAGGCTTGTGGTCAGTGACTAGTTCAAAACTTCTTCCAAAAATATAATTGTGAAACTTCTTTACCCCTGCCACTAAAGCTAGAGCCTCCTTGTCTAACTGGCTATAATTCCTCTCTGTGCTGGTCATGGTTCTTGAGAAAAATGCTATTGGGGCCTCTGTCTTATTAGGTAGAACGTGAGCTAGGACTCCTCCTATGCCGTACGGTGAAGCGTCGCACGTGAGCCTAATGGGTAGTGAAGCACTATATTGGACTACTACACTTTTAGAAGTTAATAATTGTTTTATTTGAGAAAAAGCTTCACGTTCAGTTTCCCCCCATGTCCAGCGGGCTTCCTTCTGGAGTAAACGATGGAGAGGCTCTGCTACTGTTGCCTTCTGTTTTAAAAAAACGGAATAAAAATTAAGGAGGCCTAAAAATGCCTGCAGCTCATTCTTATCTCGTGGTTCTGGGGCTTCTCTAATTGCTCTTAGCTTCTCTGTTGTGGGGTGGATACCTTCTTTGTCTATTTTATATCCTAGGAATTCTATACTGTTGGTTCCCCAGACACATTTATCAGGCTTGATTCTTAACCCTTTGTCCTGTAATCTCTTAAGTACTTCCCTTATTCTTTTGTTTACTTGTTCCTGGTTTTCCCCTGCAATTAAGATGTCATCAAAGTATGGAATGGCCCCATTTACCCCTGACAATAGGCGTTCCATAATGCTCTGGAATATTCCTGGGGCTATGCTTACCCCAAACTGTAACCTCGTGCATTTGAACGCCCCCCTGTGCGTTACAATTGTTTGTGCGTTTGCTGTTTGTTCATCGACCGGAAGTTGCTGGTAAGCTTGCGCCAGGTCGATCTTTGTGAACCTTTTCCCCTCCCCCGGGGAGTGTAGAAGTTGTTGTACAACCGGGATGGGGTAGGGGTGGTGTTGGAGTGCCTTATTCAGGGTAGATTTGTAATCAGCGCAAACTCTTAAAGACCCATCTGGCTTCAGAGGTGTAACTATGGGAGTTTCCCATGGCCCCTGTTCCACAGGGACCAAAATACCTTGGCTAATGAGTTTATCCAACTGCATGTCTAGTTTGGGGAGAAGCGGAAGGGGAACCCTGCGAGGTTTTAGCCTGACCGGTGGGACCTTGGGGTCAATAGAGAATGATATAGGGGCCCCCCTATACTATCCCAAGGTGGGGCTGAACACTTCAGGGAACTCTTTCACAAAATTAGGCATAATATCACAGTTTACATTACACACACCCGAAATTTCGATCCCCAACGGTTCCATCCACGCTAAACCCAGAAGAGAATGCTTAGCCCCGGTTACAATAAGCATGGGAAGGGTACATTTAACATTCTTGAATGCAATAGGTACATTTGCTGTTCCCAGGACCGAGATTACCCCCCCTTGAAAGTCTCTGATCACTAAAGAGGTTTGATTTAGATCAGTTTTAGACACATTAGGCATATACAGTTTAAACTTCTCCCAAGGCATGATGGTATATCTAGAACCCGTATCCAGCTCCATTGAGCAAGGCTGGTTATTTAGTAACAGTGAGATAACAATTTTAGCCCCCTTTTTGGTTGCCGTGTTATTCACGGAAAATTGAGAGTTACCTCTATAGTAGTCGCGGTTAGCGGTTGAGTAGTTCCTTTGACCCGAGTTGCGGAACGGTCTTTTTTCTCGCGATTGGGGGGTCTGGTTTTGTGGTCGCTGGTATTGCGGTGTGGCGAATGTCTCTTCTGGTGCCATTGCTCTGCATGCGATGGCGATGTGGCCTCGACGGTTGCAGCGGTGGCATGTGGCGTCTCGGAAAGGGCATCGATGGCGCTGGTGGTTTCCCCGGCAGCCCGCGCAGGGGGCTGGGTGAGTAGCTCTGTGGTGTCTCGGCTGGTCTTGTACCAGGAGGCAGTTGTCCCCGCTGTGAGCTGGTTGGCTGAGGTCGTCTGATTCTACGGCGCGGGGAGACGCGGCGTCAATCTTGGCAATGAGTTCTCGCCTTCCGTGCTCTTTCAATTCTCTAGCTGCTGCGTCGGCGGCTTCTGCGGTTTGCGCTAGTTTAATCACGGTTTGTAGAGTCGGCTCTTCTTCGGTGAGGAGTTTATTTCTCACTGTGGCGCTTTTCATGCCGAAAACCAGGGCGTCGGTGAGGCGAGCTTCCGGGTCTTTAAACTTGCATTGAGCAAGTACCGTTCGAAGTCGCGTTGTAAACTGGTTGATTGACTCAGTTTCCTTTTGAGCCATCATGGAAAACTGATGCCGAAAAACCATGGCTGGTTTGGTCGGTTTGAAATGGCTCGCTAGCTTTTCCTGTAGGACGTCCCAAGCTACGGTTCTTGCTTGCTGCGGTTCGGTGAGAGTCTGGGCAAGGCCACGGATTTCTGGGCCGCAGTAATTAAGGAAAATAGCCCGTCTGCGATCGGCTTCGGCGTCCTGTATTCCCGCCGCCTCGAGGAAGATCTCGAAGGTGGCCATGTATTCGTCCCAGGTCGTTTTTTCGGGATCGAAGAGTTCTGGAGCCTGGCCGATCTGGACTTTGTTCATGTTGCACGCGATGTTTCTTCCGTCCGTTCGTCGCCAGTGAAGTAGACCCAGAGGCAGGATTCAAGCAATCGGTACTTTTATTCAGCTCAGAGAACAAGTGACAGCTCAGCAAGGCAAAGTGACAATTCAGCGAGTACCGACTGACTCTGCTTGGAGAAACCGCTCCTTTTATACATTTGCGGTTCCCGCCAAAGCTAGAGCCGGCCGCGTCTGAGCCAATCAGGAGCGACTTCCTGCTTCGGCTCAGACAGCGCTGGAAAGAGGAACAAACTATTTACAGGAATTACAAGGTAGCCATTTCAGGATACAACACAGGGAACGGTAAAAATGCCCTCCTCATCCTCCCAGAGGCTCTCTGGAAAACAAAAATACCCTCCCAGAGCCTCTAGCGAGCCAAAAATCAGCTGGCTGGCACACACATGCACGTTGGAGCTGAGCTAGGGCAACGGCTCGTGTGCCAGCAGATATGGCTTCACGTGCCACCTGTGCCACCTGTGCCATAGGTTTACCATCACTGGTCTAGTGGGCAGGGAGCATTCTTCTTTTGCATCCACTATCTCAAGGATGATGTAAGCCTAGGTCACAGTAAAGAAGGGGTTGGGAATGCATATTTCTTCCACATAAGTTATAGAAAGAACATGAGAAGTATACTCACAAGTACTTAGTCAAAGGATAGTCCCACCATACTGTTTGGTCAATGGAAGAAATTGCATTTTCAGTAAAATCCCTGGATAGGAAAAATAAATATAGGAGAATATAATTCAAATGGATAATGCCAGGTGATAATATCTTAAAATAAACATTAAATTATACTTCTAACACATTAACCAGAGTGTAAGCAAACATCATATTAATTTGACACACTAAATGGAACTAATATCTCAAGAGACAAAAACCTTTGTCTATTGACAAGTCCTCCAGAATCTTTGAAAGGTATAGTTTAATGGTTCTGATATCTTGTCTGCCAGTTCCTTCAGAACTTTGGGTTGTAATCTAACTAATTCTGGTGATTTGAACTCATCTAGGATAAAAAAGTGTTCACCTACCATTTTCTTCCCTATTTTAATTTGAGTTCCTGATATTTTTGTGATGTTGTTTTTGATATGATGGACAGCTGCAAAAAACGAATTAAGTAGCTCTGCTTTCTTCTTGTTGCTTGTCACCTTTGTCACTTTCTCTCTGCAATGGACCAATTGCCCAGAACTTTCTCAAGCTCAGCCAAAGATATTTAAAGAAAAGCAGGGAAGGAGCTTCAGGTATGTTTCTCCTTAGACACATTATCATATTTGTTATTCACAAAAATAGAGAACATGTAACAGCTCTAGGTTTCATTCCCCCTAGGCCTATACAATTTATGCATGGTATGTTTGTGTGTATGTTTGGTTTTTAATAAGGGTTTTTAGTTATTTTAAATATTAGATTTGTTATATGCTGTTTTTTATTATTGTTGTTAGCCGCCCCGAGTCTATGGAGAGGGGCGGCATACAAATCTAATTAATTAATTAATTAATTAATCAATCAATTAAATAAATAAACAAACAAACAGATAAACAAATAAACAAATAAACAAACAACAGCGAGAGATGCTGACAATTACAGTCACCTCTGGAAGGTCACACGTTTCGCAGAAGTAGACTATAAAATGAAGTATTAGGAAGAAACTGATCCTATAGTATTTCTTGACTTGGCTCTACATTGGTTGAAAAAACTGTATTGACAATTTGTTAAAAGCTAAACCAAAATTAAACTAAACTGAAATTTGTGAATGTAAGTGCTTACTGTTTTTCTACATTCTTATCAAAATACAGCAAATTATGTTGGAACTATGACATCATCTTCTTCATCACCACACATATCTTCCCAATTTCTAGATCAGCGGTTTTCAACCTGTGGGTCGTGATCCCTTTCACAGGGGTTGTCTAAGACCATTGGAAAACACAGATTTCCGATAGTCTTAGGAACCGAGACACCACCATGCAAATAGACTACTAAAAAAAAAAAAGTATCATGGGAACTTCTGAGTATGTGCAGAAGGTGAATTTTCAGCAATATGCATGAATCTCCATCTTGTTTTAGGCTTCTTTTTCCAATTAAAAAAAAATTCTGGCACTGCGCATGCATTTGCGTGAAAGTGCCTGCATGCCCCTGAGGCACAGCCATGCAATGCAAGAGGAAATGAACTGGCAGTGAGATAAGCTAGAATCCACTACCAAGTGGATATTTTATTATTTTATGGTTGGGGGTCACTACAGCGTGAGGAACTATATTAAAGAATCATGGTATTAGGAAAGTTGAAAACCAGCATCAATACATCAATAAAAATTAGAAGGCCGTGGGCTTTCATGCTAAGGGAAGCCTAGAACTTAGAAGTTTGTGGTTTCTAGGCCAGACCTATAAATTTAATACTAAACTGATTTTTTAATATAATAAAAATAGATGAAGTTCTAGTTTTATTATTTTGTATTTATTATTTCCTTCTAATATGTATTAATATCTTTCCCTGAGTTTACCTGAATGATTTTTATATAAATATATGTGCATATATTTCTGAATAATATACCATATTTTTCAGAGTATAAGATGCACCTTTATTTTGTGGGAGGAAAACAAGGGGGGAAAATCTGCCTCCCAGCAAACAACAAACAGCATAGATGATATACACTATTTGCAGTACTTCTATGCATGTATGCCTACTCATAAAAATAGCAAAGAATTGGATAAATATACATTATGGCAGTATACTAATGCCAGATAATTTTTTTTTAAAAAAAACGTAGTCAAACTAACTCCTCCTAATCTAGTCCAAACATGACTAAGTCGGGGTTTAACTTAGCTGCCTTATCTTAATACTAAACAGGACACTGTTACATTTCAGACTATACTTGTACAGATGCTGTTAAAATTGATGTGGCTTTCTTGAAGTATACATTATTCTCTGCTATTTAAACAAAGATACAATAGCATTGGGCCTCTTCAGATCAAGCATTTATTTCAAAAATCTTCTTTAATTCATTAAGGTGTCTAGAACAGTGTTTCCCAACCTTGGCAACTTGAAGGTAACTGGACTTCAACTCCCAGAATTCCCCAGCCAGCAATAATAAAGCAGTCTTTAAAAAAATAAGTCTAATACTGTAACTTGAACATTTTATAGACATTTATAGTTGTTATCTTACCTCCTTGCATCCAGTTTCAGCAACTGATTAGCACAAGAAAATCAAATTCTGCCTCCTCATCTCCCTCCCAGCATTTGCCTCCTTGCAGTTTCACTTTCATTTTAAGATGTGGCCCTGCCTGCAGCTTCAATGAGCTGAAGGTTGGGCGGCAGATAATCAGTTGCTTGTGCTAATCAGGCTCTGTGCCATTTGCTGCAAGGTAAATCACTGGGAGGCAGAAGCCAAAGGGTGGTAGATGGCTGGATGGGGCTATATTTGGTGTATAAAACACACCCAAGTTTTCACCCTGTTTTGGGGGGGTGGGGGTAAAAAGGTACATATTATATTCTGAAAAATATGGGTAAGTGATCAAATTTCTCAAAATTTTATAATAATAATAATTTTTTTGTTATTTGATAAGTATTACTTTCTGCCTCAGGCTTTTCTAATAAACTTCTTTCTTGATCTGAAATTTAATCTTTGAATATGTTAATTAATCCAAACATTTGTTTTATGCCGATCTGCCTGCAGTGTGCGGGAATAAATATCCATTTTAGATTATTTTTGAACTAAGTCCTCTCCAGATGTTTTGAATTACAAGAGCTATTAGGCCTAGAGAGTTGTTGGATCCCATTTTCCATTACTTGTAGTTGGCATACCCACGATAAATGATGGTAATGCAACAATGAATTGTAATAATATGCAATATTTAAAGCTTATACAGTGGTACCTCTACTTAAGAACTTAATTCGTTCCATGACCAGGTTCTTAAGTAGAAAAGTTTGTAAGTAGAAGCAATTTTTCCCATAGGAATCAATGTAAAAGCAAATAATACGTGCAAACTCATTAGGAAAGAAATAAAATCTTGGAATTTGGGTGGGAGGAGGAAGAGGAAGAGGAGGAGGACAGTCACTGCCAGAGTGAAGGGGGTGTTTCTTTTCTCTGGGCACTGGCAGAGGTTTATTCCCACTCAAAGTGCCCAGAGAAAGGAAAATGCTTTGTTTGCTTTGGAATGCCAAAACCTCCTTAAGCACCACCGAAAGCCTCCTTGGTAGCCCAGAAAAGTCTGAGATGGCCAGGAAACTGTCCAGGCATTCGTGCCACTCTCAAATTTCCTGGGAAATTTTTCTGGGCTCGGGTTCTTAAGTGGAAAATGGTTCTTAAAAAGAGGCAAAAAAATCTTGAACACCCAGTTCTTATCTAGAAAAGTTCTTAAGTAGAGGTACCACTGTAAATGAACGTACCATGTTTTCCCAAAAATAAGTCACCGTCTTATTTTCTTTTGGAGCCTAAAATAAGCACCAAGTCTTATTTTCAAGGGATGTTTTATCCACTTATCTTAGGAACACTGCAGCCAAGCTTCCCACACTGTTGTACCACTGTGCAACTTCTTCTACATTTGCTTACCACATGGCTTCTCACACCAATGCTACTGCTTGTGGCAGAAAGCTATGTGGTACATTGTGTTGTTGTGCGCGCAAACAGCAGCATGGAATGAAGAATGCTGCAGCATCTTGCCACAAACGGAAGCACTGATGAGATGAGCCACATGGTTAGCAGCCATAGAAGAAGTTGGGCAATGGAGCGACAGGCATCAAGGCACAGGAGGCCTAGCAGTGGTGCTCCTAAGGTAAATGAGTATGGGACACATTAAGCATCTCCACCCCTTCAGCCCTCAGCCTAGTTTGATTTTTATACATGTGGGTTGCCCCACCTCATACAACCAGGCAGTTGGGCGGAGCTGAACTAGGGCTTATTTTTGGGATAGTGCTTATATTAAACACTGGCGTGAAAATCTGTCTAGAGCTTATTTTTGGGATAGGTCATATTTTCAAGGAAACACAGTACATATTGTACAAAACCCAAAATGGAAACATGAAGAAAATGTTAAGCTAATTTCACAACAGTAAAGTTCTAATCCCTACTTTATAAACCAATGATTTCACCAAACTGGCTGCCAAAACAAAGAGTCTCAATGTGCTAAAACATTATAATTAAGTTCTATAGTTTTCAGGAGATATACAGTACATCTTTCCATCTTCATGCTTACTCTAGCTAGGAATGGGCATCTTCCTCTCACTTGTAACAAAAAAATCTCCCCTTTAAAATGGCTTTTTCCTCCCAATTTTAGAATATGAAGTTGCCTCCAAGTCCTAAATACTCACAGCACGACAAACATATATTCCTGACCAAATGACTCTCCATTAGGCACGTGGTAGAGATTAGGAGAATTGTTAGTCTTGCTGCAGTTGAGGATTTCTAAGGTACAATGGCATAAGGTGGGACACAGCTCTACAGCTTGGTTTGATCTCTTAAGAGGCAGTAATAGAATCAAAAGCAATACAAGGTGGGTAAAGGAGGTGACAATATTTTCCATGCTATACATTTGACTCCAGACTTGGAATATGGCCGTCAACAGTGAAAGTTACCAAGCAAACAATTATGCTGTTACTAAGCAACCACATCTACATTTCATTCCATATGGAGGCTGCAGGATAAAGCCACCACATTCTAAGAGTTCTATTTGGTTGTAACATTATTTTACCATTATCCCTGATTTAATAGAATTGCCAGAGTCAGAGCAACTAATAGGCAGTGTCTCTTTTATAGATAATGAGTTGATTTCATGAGATCACTCAGGTATTTGTGATTAATTTTTTGGGCCAGAGTCACAGTGGGGAGTATCATACATTTCAATGGGAAAACCAGACTGTAAGGCCTGTCTATCATTCTCCAGCTACTAAACACATAATTAGTTAAGTTACCTAAATCTTTTAAAAAGTGGGGAGAGATAAGCAGTAGAGGAAGGAGGGTGGGATGATTTATGTACCATCCAATTGTTCTTTATAGTAGGGGTCCCCAAACCTTTGGACCTTAGGGACCACCAAGGTCATAATTTTATATCCTGCAGACCACCAAATTCATAATTTTAAGTCCCATAGACCACTAATATGATTTTTTTTTAAAAAGATAAATCAGTGCTGATTTATTTAAAAGATAAATCCAGTCAGTCAGCGCTGAGTGGGGGAGCCAGGGGAAGATTGGAGTGGAGAGGAGCAGAGGGGAATGTGAGGCCTCCAGTGACCATCACTGTAGAACAGAAAGTGCACTCACAGTGTAGCCGCTGCCCTGGCTGGAGTATGGAAGTCTGGGAAAGAGAAAGAAGGACTTCTGCTCTTTTCCTTGTGTGCAGCCAAAAGCAGAAACAGCAGAAGTCTTTCTTTCTTTCTCTCTTCCAAACTCTGGCTTTGCGGCTTCCAAACCCCAGCCAGGACAGCAGCCGCTCTGCGAGTGTGCTTCCCACTCTATGGTGATGGCTGTAGCTGTAGCTCAACAGACTTTTTATTTATTTATTTATTTACTTACTTACTTACTTACTTACTTACTTACTTACTTACTTACTTACTTACTTACTTACTTACTTACTTACTTACTTATTTTGTCCAATGCACAATGAGGGTTTTAGTGGGTATATATCTATATACACATAGTAAAATACATGATGAAGGTTATAGAGGAGATACTCATAGTAAAATATATCTAAGAAAGAATAGAAAAGAAGATATAGTAATAGAACATATCAATGAAAGAATAGAAGAAGAGATATAGGAATAGAAGAAAGGTATAAGAGATATAGGAGAGCAATAGGACAGGGGACGGAAGGCACTCTAGTGCACTTGTACTCGCCCCTTACTGACCTCTTAGGAATCTGGATAGGTCAACCGTAGATAATCTAAGGGTAAAGTGTTGGGGGTTTGGGGATGGCACTATGGAGTCCGGTAATGAGTTCCATGCTTCGACAACTCAGTTACTGATGTCATATTTTTTACAGTCAAGTTTGGAGCGGTTAATATTAAGTTTAAATCTGTTGTGTGCTCTTGTGTTGACGCTCTGCCTCTGGTGGCATTTTGAAGCACACTCCTGCCTACGAGGGGAAGGAAGCAAGGCAGGGATCGATGCTCGCCTCGTCTTCCTTGCAGGCAAGGGCGCCTTTCAAAATGCCACCAGAGGCAGAGCATCTTACTGGAGTCTGTTGAGCTCCAGCTCCAGCCATCACCATAGAGTGGGAAGCGCACTCGCAGAGTGACCGCTGCTCTGGCTGGGGTTTGGAAGCCTGGGCAGAGCCCAGAGGAGCCGATTCAGTCCTGCAGGGTCTGCACACACCTGCCTCTCGCTTGCTCTCTCTCTACAATGAACCCGTGTAGGACATGTGTCCTACGGTAGGACATGTGTCTTGCAGCCTACCCTCCTTGCCTCACCTGCAATCCCAAAATTGCACTCTACCATGCGATGTGCGTTCTACCTGACACTTGTATTTCTGTTGGCTTCCTCGGTATTGTGTTCGGAGAAGCCCATTGTAAAATAAAACTTCTTGTGAGGTTGAAAAGTTTGATTGAACTCGTGAGAAGTTTTCTTTTACAACAGGCTTCTCTGATACAATGCTCAGGAACATGACAGAGCTACAAGTGTCAGGTAGGATGTGTATCTCATGGCCCAACATGTCCCTCTTATCAGAAATGAGTCTCTGTGAGAGTCATCATGCCACCCCTGCTGCCTTGCGGAGGAGGACTCTGCAAGGCTAGTGCCATTGCACGCACGAATGGCAGCAGGATTCCAGATGATGAAGCTCATGGCAGTCCTGCAATTTATGCATGCAATGTCACAATAAGCCTCGCAGAGTCCTGTTCCATGAGGCAGTGGCTGGCACCAAGAACAGAGAGAGGAGGCAGTAGTGATGGGATTTTCAATCCCACATTCATGCCTACAGCACTCCCAAAATAATAACCCCCCCTCTGATAATAAGACCAAGACCATATTTCAGGGTTCAAAAATATAAGGCCCTGTCTTATTTTCAGGAAAACACAGTAGTAGAAGAGGAGGAAAAACCCTTAGGAATAATTTCTCTATAAGATGCTTTAATTAGGAACTTTTCATGTATAAGATAGTTATTAATATATCTAGAGACAGACATTTGATATTTGCATAATCTTGTTATATATATTACAACTACTATATCTGCCTTGCTAATTTTATTTTTCAATTATAGTGCTCAATTATGCCTGTTAGACTAAAGAAGTTTCAAGCAAGACAGTGGGTCTAGGATAGTATACCACAAACAGCTTAACTCATTCCAGGGTTTCCCACGAGAAGATCCATTTTCTCATTGCAAAATTACTCATGGAATATGAAGACTCGTTGTACTGTAATTTTCTTAAAGTTGAAGTTTTAAATTAAACTTGAAAGTTTCAATTCACTGTTTTGAATAATTTGTTTAAAAGAAAACTTTGTATTCAGTGGTTCTCATAACAGTTTGGGTTTCTTTGTGTTCTTTAATTATTATGTATAACTGTTATTTATCATTTTTCAATGTTATTTAACTTTTTCTCCATTGAAAGGAAAATGAAGGGTCTTTGTTCTTCCTATTATGTGTGTTTTAGCCTTTGTTCTGAAGATGGAAAAATCTTTTTAGCATCTTAGTCACATATTTGTTTGATATGACTTTTTAAAACATGGACAGTATTTCTAATATTTACATTTATTTGATTTTATACTGTAATTCATATACATGTTTTCCTAAAAAAAATTAAGAAAAAAAATTAAACATCTCTACCCCACCTTTGCTAACAATTTTCTCTCCTCATATATCAAATAACAATGCTTATTTCTCAGCAATTAAGGCTGATTTAATGAGGGATGGATTGGGAAATGGAACTGTTCCAAGGGCAGATTTAGCCCTCCACATATTCTGGAGGCATGAAAGTGGGATATAATATAGCACTATTGAAATAAATAAATAAACAAACAAACAAATAAACAAACAAACAACTTAATGGTTGCTGAGACTGTTAATAGTGGTTGGGCAAGTTGTACCTAGCAAACCACCAATAAACTGTTTAACAGACTTTCAAGAATTTGATTCCTTAATACAGTAAAGGACAATAACCTGCTTCACCCTCAGAATTTCTGCTCTTCTACTGCAAGTCAAGACAAATAACAGCAGGCTTACTGGGATGGGAGATTACCTTGCTGCAAAGGTGTTTACTAACCAGTTACTAACCTGATTTGGGCGTTGTGATTGATGCTTTGGTAGCACAAAGCTGAACAAACAAGTTTGGATTTAGCTAGGAGTAGGATAGGGACAGGGGTGGGCTGCTGCCCAGACCAGGGGTGTGTGTGTAGTGGGTGGGGTAGCAAAAATGGAGCTCTACCCCAGAGCACTCAATTTGCACTGAAAGATGTTGAAAGAAAATGCAGGGCATCCTGATATATAATTATGAATTAAATACAAAACAAAAAGGATGAAGTAATTTAATTTATAATGTTTTAAAGATAAATTATGAATAATTTGATTTGTATGAATTGAAATATAGTAATATTGATTGATCTAAGGTGGTTGAAAGCAAAACAAATATGCATATAAATTAAATAACCAAAAGTAATTCTTTTTTAAATATTGTCTGTAATAGCTGTAAAAATGACCAAGTAGCTGTTGTGTTTAATGGATATGTACAATTTGATTGAATTGATTTTTTTCTCTCTTTTTCTTTGTGTGTGTTTGTGTGTGTGTATATAATTGTTTGTCCTAAATGTTTTTAAGTTTTGTTTTTAATGTGTATGTTTCAATAAAAAATATTTTTTTAAAAACAGAAAGAAAATGTAGGGCATTCTGCATAAGCCACGTTAGTGTGGTAGAAAATTTTTTGGTAGCCCTTCACTGGATAGGACGAAGATGCTAAGAAGATGCGACCATTTCTTCAATTATGTTAGATTTCAGCTTTATAATGAAGAGCAACAGAGAATAATAGAAAAGTAAGACCTTTCCTAAGAATTTTGAATTGGAGACCAGGAAATTTACTGATGGGATCGTGGGACCATAAAAAGAAAACTGCATGTCTGTTTTGTCCAGACCTATTACTTTGATAACAATCTATGCCCCAATGACAAACAAAGGGAATTTTATAAAAAAAATCCATGGCAAAATTATAGAATTAAAACTAGAGTATATAATCATAATTGGAGACTTTAATGCTATAGCTAACAATGCAATGGACCACAAAGATAAAACATATCCTAAAAAGAAAAAGATTTTTTGGAGTATAGATGCACCATAGTATAAGACACATCTAGATTTTAGACATGGAGAATAAGGAAAAATGTATTCTGAAACAAATGGTATAGTAATATACCATTTAATAAAATACCACTGTAGCAGAATACAGTACTTTTTACAAATATGTATACTTTTTACAACCAAGTACACTTTTTACAAACTTCAAACTTGACAGCTTTAAGACTTGTGGACTTTCAGAATTCCTCCTCCAATCATGTTAGCTCAGGAATGCAAGTTGAAGTCCACAAGAGGGGTCTTTAGACTTGACAGCTTTAAGACTAGTGGACTTTAACTCCCAGAATTCCTCCTCCAGTCCTGCTAGATGGGGTAACTAGAAGGCAAAAACAGCCCAATTTTTGCGAAAAATGCACCCTTTTTTGCCCATTTTTTCTACAAAAATTGGGTGGGCAAAGGATCTGGGAAGCTTGTAGGGGGCTGTTGGGTGCTGAGGGATAGGGGATGGCAAAACCAGAGGTGGCATGCAGAGCTCTCTCTGGAGGCATGTGCACCATTGCCAGTAGATTTTCCGGTTTCTGTCATGCGTATGCACATCAGCCAGTTGTTCTCTTCGAGGTTCTGGTGCTCTGGTGCGCTCCAGTTTCGGCACTCAGTTTTGGTGAAAAAAATTAACCATCACTGTTATATAGTATGCAGTATAAATATATACTGTATTTATCAAAATACTAATACTAATTAGTATTAGTAAATACTAATACTGTACTAATTTATCAAAAAAGACAATAAATTTTGTCTAACATGACTTGTTTTTAACAAACCCATGTTGGTTTCCAGTAATCACTAGATACTGAAAACTCTGTCAGTCTCCAGTTATTAATATACTAGTTAATAAATCTATGCTGGCTTCTGCTAATTCTGGATACTGATACATCTGCTGCTTGATTATTTATTCCAGGATGTTCTTGGGTATTAATGTCAAACTAATTGGTTTGTAGTTTCCTGGATTCAATTATTTATAGATTAGAACCAAAACAGGGTCTTCTTCTCAAAATGCTGGTACATGGTAAGAATATTTTTTCCCTCTTACTAACCATCTGCTAATTTTACTGCCAAACTGGTTCTTTGGCAGTGCTGCTTCCAAGTTTTGAATGTGAGTGCATAGGAATGACCCAAGCAAGATAAAGTTGTATATGATCATGGACTAAGTTGAGAAGGGGTGTCTTGGTGATTCCAATATCCTCTTAGGTGGATAGGCGATCATAGTCATTGGTCGGATACATAGTCTAATCAACAATTTCATTTTCTTAAGCACACTTGAGTATTAATTTTATCTGTTTGAATTTATTGCTTCATTTTGCTTTTTGCTTAAAAGTTCATTAATAGTTGAATGCTGATTTATTACAACCCTGGCTGGACTCTAATTGTTTTTTAGAAACATAGAAACATAGAAGACTGACGGCAGAAAAAGACCTCATGGTCCATCTAGTCTGCCCTTATACTATTTTCTGTATTTTATCTTACAATGGATATATGTTTATCCCAGGCATGTTTAAATTCAGTTACTGTGTTACCAACCACATCTGCTGGAAGTTTGTTCCAAGGATCTACTACTCTTTCAGTAAAATAATATTTTCTCACGTTGCTTTTGATCTTCCCCCCAACTAACTTCAGATTGTGTCCCCTTGTTCTTGTGTTCACTTTCCTATTAAAAACACTTCCCTCCTGAACCTTATTTAACCTTTTAACATATTTAAATGTTTAAACATATTTAAATCTTTTCTTTTCTTCTTTTTGATTTGTCTTTTTTGTTCTTTGTTTATTGATGAAGTTTCACAGATTAAAATAGTTAAACATTGACTGAAACATAAAAAAAGTACGGTGAGGGAATATGCAACTCCTAGCTAAATTTTGGTGTAAAAAACTTGGAACTTTCCAGTTTTAGACCAAATATCTAGATATTATCATGGCTAAAAAACGACAAAGTGGATTCCATCTCTTGATCTGAAATTTAAGTCTGGATATTACTACAATATTAGGATTCTGACTGAAGGGGGAAGTGGCAAATTCCCTTCTTCTATGAACATTGAGGGAGACTGAATAGATTTATTAGAGTTGACTGGCACTACCACTTCTATTTGAATTTTGATCAGAAGATAGAGTTATTTTGAAGATTGAATCTATTATATTTAATCAAACAACAATTGATAAGAGATGGCATTAAGAAACAAACATGGATATTTGACCCAAATTGAACTATTTATAACTTTAGGAATGATCTGGGTTAGATTGGAGGGTCTATGACAATTTGATGCAGCCAGCTCACCATGGCCAACTCATCACAACCATCTTGTCACAACCAATTTGTTGCGGTCAACACACTGCAAAACAACTTGCCACAGCCAACTCGCCAGAGGACAACTCCTGCAGGATAGTAGTTACACTAGTATCAAAGAAATGGTAGAACAGAATCATTAAAGATGAAAATAAGAAATGAAATGCAAATGACAAAAACATAAATATTTTTTATTTATTTTAAATAATTAAATAGAATTATTAAATTGTTCCACAGTTAGTTATCCTGCAGTGAGTTGGCTGTGGCAAGTTTTCCCATTCCATAGATAAGATGCAATACTAAGCTTTCTGAGTAAAATACCATAACATTTTGTTAACAGAGAGTTTTGAAATTTTGTATTTTTTCAGTATTATTATTATTTCTAACTGTGTCGCCAGGCATGGGGGAACTGAGACATCTCCCCCGGGCATATACAATTTATGAATGGTATGTGTGTATGTATGTGTGTTTAGAAATGGGGTTTTTAAATGTTTTTAGTAGAAATTTAGATTTGTTATAAATTGTATTTTTTGCACTTTGTTGTGAGCCGCCCCGAGTCTGCGGAGAGGGGCGGCATACAAATCTAAATAAACATAAACATAAACATATTTTGTCATTAATATAACTTATAGAAGCTAGGTCAATAATTTGCAAATAGATTTAGTCATTTAAAATTTTTGAAAGGGCCTTTATTGCAAGGGGTGGGAATTAATATTGTAGTAATACATGAATCCTGAGGCAACTAGTGGGCTATGAGAGGCTTGCAATGGGGCGAGGGAAATGGCTGGTGAATTTCTGTACATGCACATCCATATTTGCATGAGCAGCAGGTGAGCGTGCATGCCATTTAAATGAGCAGCAGTGACTTCCTTGCCTCTTTTATTTATTATTAATTTAGATGCCTTCTGACTCCAGGGGGACTCTGGGCAGCTACTTTTGTTGGGTCTGCATTTTTTTCTGAACAATTTATATCCTACTAGTACATTCCAATTAGGGGTTCCATCCCACCAAGTTTCAATAATGACAACTGTCCTTGCCCTCATGTACTAAGACTGCTTGTTTCCCATACTTCGAGCTTCAGTGTACTGTATAGGCATCTGTGCCTTTTATGGTTGACCTTGCATTTGCTTCCTACTTCTCCTGTTTTATATCTGAATTCCCCTTCTTTCTCTTCCTTGTTGTCTGATTTGTTCTTGTAAGTTTTATGTTTCATAAATATTGTTCTTCCTTCCCCTATAGTTTTAGTTTAAAATCCTTGAGATAAGCTGAGTCAAATGTTTTCGAAAACATTCTTCCTGGTTCTTACCAGTATTTTCTGCTCAACATTGCATTTCCCCATACTGGACAAAATACATGATTTATTTAATTTTTGGAACATTTGTTCAATTTAAAGGGGTTGAAAAAAGTATTCTAACTAAATAAAGTAGAATATGTCTTATATTCATATTTTATATACCTTCAAAGAAGGAAATATTAAATGACATAATGATTTAATAATTAAAATAATTAACAATCAATGTTGGTAGACAATTTTAAAATTGAGAGAGTGCATTCCTGATCAGATGTCCTTGCAAAACCTATTAATAAAATTTAAATATCAATTTACTATTTTTATCAAATCGGATATACTATCAAATACCATAATATTTAGAGATTTACATGGCCATCTAACTGACTGATTCTGAACTAGTACAAATATTACCTAAAATACTGGCTCAAGCACATTTTTGGAAGAGTCATTTTTCCATGTAAAAATAAAAGTTTTTGTTCGTTCATTATCCTTTAAATTTTTTGGCTCATCAATGAGTTTTACATCTACTTCTTTCAACAATTTGCTTTTGTTCTCCTGCTAGATTAATTTAGGTTAGGATTATTATCTAATGGTTGATAGTTCATTCTTCAAATTTAAGTTACCATGTTGTAATCACAATGTCAGATCACATTGATTATGTCCAATCTTTGGGACATGACATGTTGACATCAATTGGAGCCAAAAAAGAAAGAGCCAAAACTAAATTTCATCCTACTTTATTGCTCGTGGACCTTTGTTTAGAATGACCCTGAAAAAAATTGAAGTTAAAGATTTTAAGGTTGCAACAGACCTACCATTTCACATCTCATGTAGCCACTTTTGACTACTCTCGAATACAGAACCATTGAATTATAGGGTTGGAAGCGATTTGGGAAGTCTACTTATAGAGTTAGGTGGTGGTTGACTGAAGGACATACAAAAGAAAGGGGGTTGAAGCAGGTGACGGGAATTGAAGCAGAGGTGAAGGAGGCAGAGAAAAAATGTGAGGGATGGATGAAATTTTATTCCCACATTTGCTACTGGTTTCCTTTCCAATCGAAATCTGGCTTCAGCGTGCAGAAATTGTGCATTCCATTAAGATATTTTGCGCTTTCGAACATTCAGAGTCCCCCATTTTCCGCAGGAAAAGCGGACACGGGAAAAATTAACGCTTGCTTTTTAAAGAGTCTTCTTTGGGATGCCCGGAGTGGGGCATCCGGGTGAATAAAGGGAAAAAATGATAATCCACGTCGCAACTGCGCAGAGCCGATATTAACCCCGCTGCTCGGCTTTCGCTTTCATCACAATCTTGCGGCGTTAAGTCAACCCGGAAGCTGACAAGTGCGTAGGAGTCATCCTTCCCTCCAAGTCTTTGTTTTCGATCTGGAAGCGTCTGAAGGATCTGAGGTCACGTCCCGTTTCCTGTTTGGGGATCAACGGTCTGCGATTTCCTCTATTCCCTATGGCCGGTGCCCGAGCGCTGGGCGAAAATGATGGCGGTGGTGTAGCCGCCATGGACTATTCAGTACACGAGGCTTGGAACGAAGCCACCAACATTTACTTACTGGCGGTGCTGGCCAGCTTGGCTCTGTTGGTGTACGCTCGCAGGTGGGAATCTCAACAGGGAAAGAAGTGACTCTTGTAACTCCAATGTGTATATTGATTAAGAATACGTTAGCGTCTATGCGGCAGATAATTAAACTTTTCTGTCCACTGTTGGTGCAGAGGCTGAGAGAAAACCCTTTCTTGCTGAATTCTGATTGGGAGATTCGGCTTTCTAATCCACGGTTTATCGAGTGTTGGGTACTTTTTCAAGACGATTCCTGCTCTTAGTAGAAAGTTACGATATTGCCAAAGCTCTGGCAATAACGTTACAAACTTTCCGGCTATATGGTTAGGCTTGCAAATACACTGTATCGTCTTTTGAATCAGCAGTTGGTTAGCATGAGATTTGGAGTCCATGCTTCTGGGCTCACTGTCACTGGGCAAGCTGTCAGCTTTGGAAGTGGCAACAAAACAGGAACTTCTGTGGATAAAATAGGTTTTATTTGTTTAGGAATTTGGAGGAAGGATGTGGGAAAGAAATATGTTTTGTTTATAGATTATGCCTGCCTAATTTGGGAAAAATCCTGGTTGTTTCTCAGCATTTCACATCTCACCATGTAGTAGTCAGTGACCACTTCCTATCAGTGTATTTTTATGAGGATGATGATTAAATTTTTATTGCTCATGACTAAGTTTGAGTCAGTGTTATAAATATAATTTCAATAACAACAACAATTGGAAAGAACTGTGGGAAAACCCAATGGAATACAACAAAACTGCCTTCTGGATCAAAGATATTCTGTACTGTAGCTCCATTGACAATAATCCTAAGAAACACAAAACTGGGATACCAAATTTCAAGCCAACATGGCAAGATAAACCATCTACTCTACATTAATGTTACTTAAAAATGTATGCAAAAAGCCCCACTGAACTTAAATTGATACTCAACACAGTTAAACTGGTCAGCATTTACATTAAAATGAACTTTGGATTTGAAAAATGTGCTGTATTATCCATGCAGTGAGGAAAAATGAAAAAAAAGGACTAGTACTGGCAAATGGAGACATAATGAATTAGTAAATTCATATTTACTAAGCATATTGGAAGCAGATAACATCTTGAATTGAAAAGTCAAAAGAATCAACACAAAAGGAATACATCTGCAAAATATTAAAATCAAAGGTGAATGCTGGAAATATAATTAAACTCATTAATACATGGACAGTTCCAGTGATACACTACTCAGTTGGAATGGTCAACTAGACTTTGGCTGAACTGGAAAACATGGACTGGAAAACGTGCAAATCTTTGACTATGCACCATTCTTTATATCCATGAAGTAACATCAACAGATTGTATGTGCCAAGAAAAATAAGAAGCAGAGGGGTATTGCAAATCCATCAAACTGTAGAAGAATAAAAACAAAGTTTGAATGATTATGTGAACGAAAGTACAGAAAAATTGCTGCAGGCTGTAAAAATGTAGAATATTAAAAAACAAATAAACAGCTGATGACAGATTAGATGGAAAACCAAAGCTTTGTATGGACAACACTTGAAAAACACTGAAGGAAAATGTGATGACAATCTTACATGGGCATGACTTAAGATGAAAACCATGAGGAAAGAAACAAGGTTTAATACTCACTATTCAAGAATAAACACTACAAACTAATGCCATGAAAGTAAAGGTACAAAAATCCACTGACAATCCAAACTGCTGACTTTGCAACGACAAAGTTGAAATTGTTTCCCACTTAATATGTGATTGCAGCAAAATTACTCAAACTGATTACAAAGTTAGATGTGATTGAGTTGCTAAATTAGTCCACTGGTCATTATGTAAAAAATATGACATATCCAAAAAGTCATGGGAGCATAAAGTGGAAAAAGACACTGAAAATGAGATGGTGAAGATCATCTCGAATACAGACAGATCATCATTTGGAACATAACACACCAGATATGGTTGTCAAAAGCTGAAGAGTACAGTTTATTGATATTGCTGTAGAAGAGATGCCAGAGTTGAAGAAAAAGAACTGGAAAAAATTACAAAATATTGCAACCTGGCCATCGAAACTACACAGCTATGGATGAAACATGTAACAGTGATATTCATTGTCATCAGGGCACCATGCCCAAGAATTTAACAAAACACATCAAGAAATTTCATCTTCCTGCAATAACATCAAAGGAACTGCAGAAAACTGCAACTCGGAACAACATATATTTTAAGAAGAAACTTGGTTGATACCTAGGATACTAGCAGCAAACCTATCAGCCATAGTAGTATTTGTGACACTTATTAAAATATTCCGTTGATTGAGTTTCATATTTAATGAACAGAAGATATCATAATAATAATATAAAGAAAATGAAGGCATTCTTTGGCACAATTTGTTGTTCAAATAAATGTCCCAAAGTGCTTTTTCAAAAGGCAACTAGACTTTCTTTGTTTTGGCTTGAAAATGTGTTGTTTCTCATCCAAGAAGCTTTTTCAGTTCTTCTGAAATACCTTTGGGTCAACAATGACCTGTATGACTGAGAATCTACATAGAAATGTTCAAAATAAATGTTTATTATGAGTATTGTCTGACTTTTTTCAACTAGTTGAATAATTTATAGTGCTTAAGGGTTTAGAGTTTTGCATTTTTCTTTTTTCCCCCCCAGTAGTTAATTAGGCCAGGGTAGGTGTGGTTTAGCTAATATTAAAAATAAAAATAGAAATAAAAACTCATCATTATTGTGCTAAAATAAATCTCTTTGAAAGAAACAATATATACTTTTATGAATAACAGTAACAACTGCAAGCAGAATGGCAAGAATATGAAATAATTAGCTTTTAAATATTGATTTCTGCCAGATTTTCAAAATATTTCACATATCCTATCTTTTTGCAGTCTGATAAAATCTAATTAATATTGATCCCTCACTTGATATTAGAAGAAAGAATAAATCATGCATGAAAAGACAGTTTTGGACATATGATATTTTGAACTGGATAGTTCTTCGTTTAAAGACTCAGTTTCTCAAACTTCCTTTTGAGAATTCTCTGTACTAGCTATTTAAGTATCAGCCAAAGAAGTAGGCATAGCACTTTGCTATAATTGTAAAACTTTGCAGGAAGTAAGACACTACTTGAAGGATCTGTACAAGCTGATAACAGTTAATTTAGACTGACTTTCGTGTCCATGCTGAGTACAACATCGAAATACTATGCATTTCACATTTAGGAGAACATACAAGGTTCTTCATAGGACATAATTGTTAGTGGCTTTTGCATGGAATAATGGGTGTTAGAATGCAGTGAGCAGGAAGCCTTTCAAGTGACATTTGAATATTAATAGCCTAATTTCTGTAGTTACATTTTTCAGTAATAGTAATGCTTGCTTTCTCAAGAAATTGGAGATAATCAGTGCCTCTTCTAATTGAAATTCCAATTGTATTTCTATTTCTTTGTGATAGAACTTAAGACAAGTTGAAATTAAGACAAGTTCCTTTACTATTAAGGGAAATATATCTGCTTATGTGTTGTTTATGTTTTTCTATTCCCTTTGAGCTTCAGAAATAAAAGGAAGATTATGAGGATTTTTACATTACCTCCAACTGTAGAAATGCCACCTGAACCCAATTTTTATGACAGCATGAAAAAAGTTCGTCTTCGGCAGCAATTAGAGATGTATTCTATTGGTAAGTAAAATATATTTACTTTGACACTATTAAGGTTTGGATAAGCTATAGAACCCATTTTTAAAAAATTGATACTCAATTGAAAGAATAGAATTCTTTATTGGCAGGTGTGATTAGACACACATTGAATTTGTCTTGGTGCATATGCTCTCAGTGTTCATAAAAGAAAAGATAAATTCATGATGAATCAAAGTACAATATTTAATCATAGTCATAGGTATAAATAAGCAATCATATCACATTAGAAAATCATCAATATGAATCGTAAGGATAAAACAGTACAATCATGCAGTGATAAGTGGGTGATGATGGGTGATAGGAAAGATGAGTAGTGCAGACTTAGTAAATAGTTTGA
Source organism: Erythrolamprus reginae (assembly GCF_031021105.1). Taxonomy (NCBI): domain Eukaryota; kingdom Metazoa; phylum Chordata; class Lepidosauria; order Squamata; family Dipsadidae; genus Erythrolamprus; species Erythrolamprus reginae. The sequence goes on along the minus strand of NC_091963.1, from coordinate 92,613,680 downwards.
CTGTTGAGGGAATTTTGTTTAGCAGAATGATGGCATTCGGGGAAAAGCTGTTCTTGTGTCTAGTTTTTGTGATGTGCAGTGTTCTATAGTGTCATTTTGACAGTAGGAGTTGAAACAGCTTATGTCCAGGATGGGAGGGCTCTGTAAATATTTTCACAGCCCTCTTTTTGACTTGTGCAGTATACATATCTTCAATGGAAGGCAGGTTGGTAGCAATTGTTTTTTCTGCAGTTCTAATCCGTTGAAGTCTATGTTTGTCTTGTTTGGTTGCAGAGCCAAACCAGATAGTTATAGAGGTGCAGATGACAGATTCAATAATTCCTCTGTGCAGTGGTCCTTTGACTTTCGCGGGGGATACGTTCCAAGACCACCCACACAAGTCAAATTTCCGCGAAGTAGAGACGCTCCCTTCCTTCCCTTTTTCCACCCCCTACTTCCTCCATTCTTGGTTTTACTTACCCCAGAACCCGCAGCGGCAACAGGGCGGCAAGCTGAGGGCTTTGCTGCACTTGCTGCGGCGGCAGGTGGCAGTAAGGCTCGGCTTCATGTGGAGCGTACCAACGCTCTGAGAATTAAAGGGAAGGGATCGGGAGACTGGGGCGGAAGCGGAGCTTTTATTTAAAGAAGCAGGACAGCTGGGGTGGTGGGGGAGGAGAGTTAAAACGCACAGTATTGTACATCGTGCGGCCCCAGAAAATCCTTGGTGTGCAAAAAAACCAGAGTACTTTTTTAATAATATTTTTTGAAAATCTGTGGTATAGACTTTTTGCGAATATCTGAATTTATTAGTTGTTAAAATATCTAGATCTCCAAGTTAGAATCCTACCCATGTTCTTTTCTAGGAGTCTTCATTTCTCCTTCATTTATCTTTATTCTGTGTATGCTTAATGAATATTGGGCTGTTTGGAAATAATTCTTCCCTGATAGTGATGAGTGATGGTAGTAAAGTAATGCAGTGCTATTTATCCCTGTAACAGTTGTGCCATTTACTTGCAACAGTTGTGCCATTCCTACAGTACGGAATAAAATGTTTTGTTTTCCAAGGCATTCTGATCACGGTGATAAAAACAAAGAAAGAACAATCAGTCTAAGGAGATTAACTGTCTCTCAGGAGCAATTATCAAATACTAGAGGCTTTATTAAAATAATTTAATCCACAGATTATTTTTCCTTTCCTGTACCCCATTCATGTGAGGAGAAATGACACCAGAAATACCTTGAAAACAATATAAAGAGATTATGAAGAAGCATGAAAATTAAAGAAATTAGTGTCTGGTGGTGTTTACTTCTGCACCCTCTATAAAAGTTAGGCAGCTAATGAGAAAGTGCAGGACTTTTGAAACAAACCATTTGGGGGATAAGGCTGTCAAGAGAACTTTGGGTTCTTACAGTCCACAATATCTACTGGAGGGGTTTCTGCAGGGGATGGGCTACACTTTACTAGAACCTGGAATAATATCTTTGGAATCCAATTGGAAGTGGAGGAGACAGATTTTTAGAAGCTAATTCCGGGAGCAAAACTCAAATCAACCAAATGTTCAAAAAGGAGGAACTCAGATCCAAATCAGGAGAAGTAGAAAATAAACCCAGTCATAAAGGACTCAGATGCCTGTATACTAATATTCAAAGTATGAGGAACAAATAGGGTGAACTTAAACTCCTAATACCAAAGGCAGACATGACATCACTACCATTGCAACATTTGGTGGGATGAAATCCATGATTGGAATGTACAGCTAAAAGGATTTAAACTAATCAAAAGAAACAGACATAATAAAAGAAGAGGTGGAGTTGCACGGCAGACAGACAGATAAAATAACACTTCTATAGAAATGCAAGACAACAATAATGAAAATCTTCTCAAATACATTTGGATTAATATAAAATGAAAAAAGAATGACATTACCATAATTAGTATAATATAGATAACCCAGGAGAACAGAGGGAACAAATTGCTAATTGGTTAGCTACTAGAACTATATAAAACTTACTTCATAAGCTACAGCCACTACTAGCATGTGAGTCTACCTTCTCAGTTAAGAGGCCTTGCATTGCCTCCAAATTTTGACAAGGACTGTAGAAAACTTTTACCTTGGCATATAAAATGCATGAAACAGGCTGGAAATGGCAATAAAACAAACATCTCACACAAAAACCAATTTAAGCAATTAATTGCATTTAAGAAGACACATGACACAATGTCTTCCTGGGAACAGCTTTTTGAAGGCAGCAAAGTGAAAGAACCCTTCTCTATTCTGCCATCTAATAGCCTGCCACTCTTGACAGAATTTATACCCAGTTAGACTTCCGTATACTTCCTCCAACCTGGAAACTTTGGAGAATGTATGAAGATCCCTCCAGCTAGAGAATAAGGTATAAAATGAAGGATTTATCTGAATGGTCAAAGTCAAAGTCTAAAATTAAAGCTCTTATTGGCCAACTCAGAACCAGGAAGATCCCAGGAGCTGACTTCATTTCTTTTGAACTATTAAAAAATAATATGGAGTGATGATTCCAGTCCTGGCAATACTATTCACTTATATTGACTCCACTGGTCATGTCCCAGAGGATTTGAGACTGGCAATTGTCTCAATTTTTAAAAAGAGAAAGAGAAATGACCCTGCTAATTACAGACTAGTAAGTCTACTAACTATAATCAGCAACCTCTATGCCAAACACCTCCAAGATAAATGAAAGGAGTGGCTGGACCCTGAGAATTTAAATTGCTGGCAAACTGCAGGTTTGGTTTTTTAAATTTATTCTTATTTATTTGTTTTTTTTTCTTCATCTCCACATACATTTCCATACATATACCACCAAACATTGAAATATATATAATTATACATTTCTATCCAATATATCAATAAATATTCTAATTTTGTACCTTTTGTACTTTTTATCACCCATCTGGTTTCCTCCAATATTTCTTATTACTCCTTCCCCCCCCCTCTACTTTCTATCTTCATTTCCCTTCTCTCCCTCTTTCCTACCCTCCTCCCCCTTCTTTTCTACTTCCTCTTCCTCCCTCTTATCCCTTCTGTGAGAAAACCTAATCATTATTCGTTTTTGGTTGACTGACAGGTAATACAAATCCCTAACTTCATTTAATCATCGGTGCTACTCTTATACACTGCTCAAAAAAATAAAGGGAACACTTAAAAAACAGAATCTAACTTCAAGTAAATCAAACTTCTGTAAAATCAAACAGTCCACTTAGGAAGCAACACTGATTGACAGTCAATTTCACATGCTGTTCTGCAAATGAAATAGTGGTGCAAATGAAATATTCAATGAGAATATTTCATTCATTCGAATCTAGGGTGTGTTTTTTCAGTGTTCCGTTTATGTTTTTGAGCAGTATATTCCTCCTCCCATATTTATACATATATTGTATTTTCCCCCAAAGTATATTACTACTGTTATAAAGCTGCCTCCTTTACTACCTCTTTTTGTTGCTTGGGTCTACTACATTTAATTTTCCATTTTTTTTCTGGTTTAATCACTTTTGCTCATCTTCCAAGCATATTCATTTTATTTTGTACCTCATTTCACAGATACCCTTCAAACCCATCCTTTTTGTACTTTTGGTATCCTCCTCAATATTTAGACAAAATTTAACATTTCCCCTATAAATCCATCTGTTGGCCAGCTTCCCAGTATATAGAAATCCACTAATTATCGAAATTTTCTTCAACATTAGATCAAATTTGTTAATTATACAAGTATTATACAAAAAACATGTTAAAATAATATGGTAATTATACAACTTTTATAATATCCCAATAATTTCACTTACTATTATATAATTTACTTACCTTCTTCCTTTCTAAAATCATCATCAAAATTTAATTTTCTTTTTGTAATATATAAAAACCTTATGTCGTGATTAATTATACACAATAATGTTGATGCAATTTAGTCTATTAATATTTGTCCAATTATCACTCTTCATTTCCATTACAAACCTTATATGGAAAGCCTTTTAAAATAATGGTTACACAAATTTTATAACATTCCATTAATTGCACCTACTTTAATATAATTTCCCTTCTTTTTTCCTACATTCTTCTCTTTTAAATCATCATCAGAATTTAATTCACATTTCATAATATATATCATCATGTGCCAATCTTATATAAAACCATTATAACATAATTAATTATGCACGGTTATATTAATGCAATTAATATATAATTATCCCTCTTCCTTTCTTTATACTCTGGAACGGGGCCAGCAGTCACGTGGGTATGCTTGCTGTCCTATCCTATCAGGACCGAGCCTTCAGTCTTAAAAGAGCTTGCTGGATCCGCCCCTTCCCCAGAATTCGCTCAGTCCTCCTTCCAGCAGGACATGTGGTGGCTCCTCCTCTCATTTGGCCTTCTAAATGTCTTCCCTCTACTTCTCAGCTCCATATCTTCCTTTGCCTAAAATCAGAAAATAAAAAAACCTCAGATAAGTTCATTACTTTTGCTTTTTTTGCATTGCCCTCGCCTCCTCCCTCCTCTCTCCTCCCTCCCTTCCTCGGGGGATTGTAGTGGAGTCGGCCTTTGCAGCTTCGGTGAGGAATTAATTACAGGAATTTCCTGGGAAGACCCTAGCACACAGTCCCTTTAATTGCAGCCAGTCGCTGGCTGCTGCCGGCCATTTTCTTTAGCCTCTGAAACATTAACAGAGGGATAGAATCAAGATCACCTGAAGTGTTAATACCACTTTGTAAAGCTTTAGTAAGAACACACTTGGAATACTGTATCCAGTTTTGATCATCACAATATAAAAAAGATGTCAATTCTTTTTTGAGAGCAGAGAAGAAGAACAAATATTAGGGGACGGTAGGCTAAATCATATGAAAAACAGTTGCTGGAACTGGGTGTATCGAATCTTATGAAAAGAAAAGGTTATTATACAGTATATATTGTCATATGATTGAAATTATTATAGTTATGTACATATAGTTATGTACAAATATTAAAAATATGAAGATTATTATGTATGTTTAAAAAAGTAAAAAATAAGAGATGATGGACCGAAGGCTTATTAAGATATATAAGCAAATACTACTATTATATGATCACCATCAGGGTTATGAATATTATTAACATTATTACTATTATTTCTTAAAATGAACTACCCAGATAATATACTGTTCATGTAGATACTGATGTTAAATAAAAAAGAAAAGAACTTTAAAAAAGAAAAGAAGGACTAAAGGTAATCTGATAGCAGTGTTCCAATATCTAAAGGGTTGCCACAAAGAAAAAGAGATCAACCTATTCTGCAAAAAACTTGGATGCAGAATAAGAAATAATGGATGGAGAGATCCAACTTAGAAATAAGGAGAATTTTTTAAATACAGTAGTGAGAATAATTAATCAGTAAAACTGCTAGCCTTCAAAAATTGCGGGTGTTTCATTACTGAAGGTTTTTTAAGAAGAGATTGGACAACCATTTGTCTGAAATGGTACAGGGTCTTCTGCTTGAGCGGGGAGTTGGCTTAGAACCAGGGTAGGCAAAGTTGGCTCTTCTATGACTTGTGGACTTCAACTCCCAGAATTCCTGAGTCAATCACGCTAACTCGGAAATTCTGGGAGTTGAAGTCCACTTGTCATAGAAGAGGCAACTTTGCCTATCCCTGGTTTAGAGGATTTGAAAGTTCCTTCCTAATTCTATTATTTGGTTAAGTAAGATTTGTATAAAGCCAAGCCCTAAACAATTAATTGGAAGTTTTGACTTCTGTATAAGGAAGGTCTAGAAATATTTTTTCTATTATAAGCAGAACGATTTAAGGATATGATCACTTAATATAAGATACTTTGGTCTATTTTCTATCTATATTTATATGAAAGCTGGTTTTCAAACTCCAGTTTACAAAATTAAAGCAATGCAATTTTTAAAATGTAAGTAGCTTTCTTAGAATAGGTATGCTGCTATTTTATCCCTTTCCGGAAGATTTAAAAAGATTGCATGTTTTTCTATGTGGATCGCTTTCTGCAATACATTCGGATTGCAACCTAATATCTAAATATATTTATTTTCTAGCAAGGAAATATGACCACCAGCAGCAACCACAGAAACAGACTGATAGTGTACAGCTTTTAGTGGAATGAAGTTTTGAATTTCTGAAGTGCTGAGGATGTCAGAACATTGATAATAATCACTTGCAGTACAACTTTAATGGTATTTAATATATTTTAAATGTGCACTAATTGCATAATCAATGTTTTTACTACATATTACTGTGCAATGATTCTCTAACATCTGAAAAATACACAAATTTATATAGCTTTTACTTCTTACGGTAATTAATTTTCATAAAAATATGATCTTAAAAGAGCACTGATATGATAATCCTGCAACTAATTCAGCTACTTCTGTAAATAAGAATTTCCCACAGTGGGACTTTTAATAAACACTGCACTCAATGAGGCAGATATATTGAATTGTAATGTGCAACTGAATATACATAAAATATGAAAAGTTTAGAAAAACTATTTCTGTATGCAGCAATTACAACAGAAAGAGTAAGGAACAGCCCATTCTGTGAGCATAATGAAACAAGAATATTCGTGCATTTGTCCTTTTAATTGTTTAATTGTTCTATTGAATTATGAAATTATTTCTTTACAAAAAATCTCCCCAATAGCAATAGCACTTATACTGCTTCATAGTGCTTTAAGCCCTTCCTAAGTGGTTTACAGAGTTGGCATATTGCCATTAATAATCTGTCCTCACCCGGAAGGATGAAAGGCTGATAAATGACAATATAGTACTAGTTTGCAATATTTTATGAGTGGGGTAAACTTAACAATATTAGAGGTAAAATGCTAAAACGGGATGATATATTGAATTTCAGATAACAGTACTACTTTTGTCAGACTTATACTGTATATATTTGTTAGACTTATAGTGGATAAATATCAATTATTTGTCGGTTTATCAAAAGTGTCAAGTGAAATTGACAGTGGAAATATAAAATATTCAGATGCTTAAATATTTGCAGCATTTTTTATTTGGGGATATCTGAAAATGTGAAGGTTTAAATTGATTGTATTTTAATTTACATGTTAAGCATGGACAGTATTATTTTTCCAATAATGTTGGCTGTTAAATGGTCAGTTCTAATGCATTTGTTATACATTTATGTATTTCTCTCTCTCTCTCTCTCTCTCTCTCTCTCTCTCTCTCTCTCTCTCTCTCTCTCTCATATATATATGTGTGTGCATGTGTGTGTATGTGTAACATATTTTTGCTGATAATGAAAAGGAAGGGAGACTATTATAGATCTATTTCAGGCTTATTTGCCCTATCAGGCAGCCACACCCATACTGGGATTTGAACCTTGGGCTCTGCCTTGTATGTCAGTGGCTTCAGCCTCTAGACTACAGGCTCACCTCTTGTATCAGCTTGTACCAGGGAAGGGTTTTATATATATATGTATATACACACAGAGAGACTATTGCATTTGTAGGTTTAACTTAATCTGACTATTGTATTGGCAATTCTGTGTTAGCAAAAACTTCAGAAGAGAAGGATTTAGGGGTAGTTATTTCTGACAGTCTCAAAATGGGTGAACAGTGCGGTCAGGCGGATAGGGAAAGCAAGTAGAATGATTGGCTGCATAGCTAGAGGTGTAACAGGCAGGAAGAGAGAGATTGTGATCCCTCTGTATAGAGCGTTGGTGAGACCACATTTGGAATACTGTGTTCTGAGACCTCACCTACAAAAAGATAGTGATAAAATTGAACAGGTCCAAAGACAGGCTACAAAAATGATGGAAGGTCTTAAGCATAAAACTTATCAGGAAATACTTTAAAAAAAAAAAAATTTCTATTTGAAATATATACATATACACAACAATACAAAGACAAAACTTTACATAGCCCCCCCCCCCTGCCCCCCGGCTGTCTCTCCGACAGCCTCATTTACGTCTCATATGGTGTATATAACCAGCAGTGAATTGTTCGGCCTAAAGTATGGCCACTTTTCTGATTTTGAGCATTCAACGTTCAAATGTACATCTAATCTGATATTACTAAAATCCTAATTTAATCTAATATTATTCTTTTTATATCTTACAAAGTTCTATTAACCTTATTCATTCCCTTCTGTTGCAGCAATCTTTTTGTTCCCTCTTTTGTTCAACCATATATAAAATTTAACCATATATTTATAGCAGCACGAAGCTTACAACTTCAGCCTGATGATGGTGAATGTGATTTCACCGAAACGTCGCATAGACACTCAAAATATTACACAGGGCAAAACCCGAACTCAAAACAATCTACATATATAAAATTCTTTCCACACCTCATAAAATCTTGTGTTTTCCTGGTCCTTGAGCTCCAGTGTCAATTTACCAGCTTCCGCACAGTCTAGGATTGTTTTAATCAAATTTCTTTCTTTGGGTATCAATTCATTTTTCCAATACTGTGCTATGCATATTCTTGTTGCAGTTATCAGGTGTTGTATCAGGTAGTAAATGTTCTTTCTTCATTGCTTTATCAATAATGCTGAGTAAAAATATTTCCGGTTTCCTTTCTAATTTTATTTTTAATATTTCTTTTATCCAGTTTTGTATTTTACACCATTTTTTTCTAATTAAGGGGCACGTCCACCACATGTGGAAGTATGTACCATTTTTCTCACCACATCTCCAACAGTTCGGTTTAAGATTTGTGTACATTTTTGCTAATCTAGCTGGTGGTAAGTGCCATCTATAAAACATTTTTATTATATTTTCTTTATATGAAGATCCCCATTGATCTAGATGTATGATATGTCCAATATTCTTTGCCCAACCAATCATATTTTCTCTAACTATTTCCTCTATGTTTTTATATTCTATTAATAATTTATATATATTTGCAATCGCTTTTGTTCTGTCGGGCTCTCCGGTAGACTCCTCCCAAAAATTCACAGGTACAAATTTCAGACACACACACGCGTTTTAAAATTCAAAACAATGTTCTTTATAATGAAAATTCACTTAAACCAAGCCCTCTTTTGGTATAGCAAAGAGCACTCGTCTCCAGACAAACTGGTAAATTTGTGCAAGTCCCTTATCAGTTCTGTGATACTTCGCTTGCAGCTGTGAGGCAATTCACAGTCCTTCTTTCACAAAGTGAAACACACTTTGCCCTGGTTTAGTTTCAAAGCGGGGAAAAATCAGTACACAAAAGGTCAAAGTCAGTAAAGCAGTCAGGAAACACAACGATCAGATAATCCTCCACAATGGCCAAACCCACAGGCTGCTATTTATAGCAGCCTCACTAATTACCACAGCCCCACCCAACCACAGGTGGCCTCATTTTCTTTGATAATAATCTCTCAGTTGTTGTTGCCTATGCATCGCTCTCCGCATGCGTGACTGTATCATTAACTCTTGTTCTGAATTCAAGGAGGAGCTAGATAATAGATCTCCTTCTGAGCTGTCTGCCCTACTCTCCTCCTCCCTGTCACTCATGTCTTCTTGGTCAGAGGAGTCTTCATCAGCAGATTCCACCGGGGGCAAAACAGGCCTGCAGCATGTGGATATCTCCCCCACATCCACAGTCCTTGGGGCAGGAGCTGGGCCAGAGCTAACCACAACAGCTTTTTACCTCAGGCCTAATAGGATTTTATCTAATACTAATCTTGATTCTGTATTCCATATTTCTTATTGTCGGATTGGATTCTGGATTTGATTTGAATACAGTGGTATCTCGACATACGAGTTTAATTCGTGCCAGAGCCGACCTCGTATGTCGATCAATTCGTATCTCGAACCAATGCATTTAGATTTGGCTTTTCGCGCCGAGATAACTGGAAAAAAAATTGAATTATTGCGCCACCTAGCGGACGCTCCCACCTAGCGGACGCTCGGCTCGTATCCCGAATTTGAGCTCGGGTGTCGAACAGAAATTTTGCTCGCGTCTCAGCTCGTAACTTGGAATACTCGCATGTGGAGCAGCTCGTGTCTAGAGGTACTACTGTATATGGACATGAGTCTAGTTGTACTCCCTCTTCCTACAATTGTACAGTTGATTTCAAATTCAATTCTTTATCTAACACTTGTGAGTATTTGACCATTTTCTCTAAATCTCTTGTATTCGGGTGCATTGTAGCTTCCATACTTGAAAATCAAAGAGTTATTTCTGTATAGTATTGTTTCTTAATTTTACTCCATATTTCTAATAGTGGTCGTCTAACTTTATGATTTTTAAAATATGAATGTGTCTGAATTTTTTCATTCCAAATAAAACTGCCACCCAGTCTGGAGATCGTGCCCTTCAAGTGCCAGAAGTCTCATATTTTTTAATTGCGCCCATTCTTTGAACCATACTAACACAGAGGCCTGATAGTATGATTCAAAATATGGTAATCCCAGTCCACTCTGTTTTCTGTTGTCTTGCATCCATTTCCATTTAATTCTGGGTTTTTTACCTTCCTTTACCTTTGGACACCATTTTTTCTAAAAAAAATTAAAAAAATGTTTTGTCTAATCTTATTGGTATTGTCTGGAAGAAATACAGTAGTTTTGGTAATATTGACATTTTGATAGTGGCTATTCTTCCGAGTAATGAGATGTGGAGTTTAGTCCATTTCTCTAGTTGTATCTTTATTTTATTTAATAAAACTGCATAATTATCTTCTTTGATAGTAGTACACTTGGCAGATAAAATTATTCCTAGGTATTTAACTTTGTCGACAATTTACAATTCTAATTTATTTGCTAAAAATTCATTGTGTTTGGTTATCATATTCTTAGTAATGACTTTAGGTTTTTGTTTATTGATTTTAAATCCTGCTGTCCATATCTATTTAATTCCTCCAATAGTTTTGGGCCCTTATGTAGTGGGTTTTCAATAGTAAAGGCTAAGTCGTTGGCAAAGGCTTGTAATTTAAATTCATGCCCCCTGTTTTTTAACCCTAGTTTTTAAACAGATGGAATTGTCCTTGGGAGGCAAGACCCACAGCCACTCCATCTTATCAGAGTTGAGTGAGTGTGTTGACACCCATCCAGACCCCAACAGCCTCCAGGCACCGGCACATCACTTCCACTGCTTCCCTGACTGGACATGGTGTGGAGATGTACAGCCGGGTATCATCAGCTACTGATGATACCTCACCCCATGCCCTTCGATCATCCCACCTACCCCACCCATCCCACCCATACTAATCATTCATACCATACATTATTTCACCCCCCCAATTATCTGTCAATTAAAAACCCCATCAATAATTTAATTAAAATAACATATTAATTAATTATTTAAAAACCTAGCATTAAAATATATAAAACATAGGAGACAATTCAATTAATAAAAAACAGATTAGACCAGCAGCAAAGTAATATCAAGTTCTTAATTGCTAAATTCTGGGTTGTTAAATTGTTCAATGTCCCTTGGGGGAATGTCCGAGTCCTGGATAAGATAGCCTCTTCTAGATGTTAGAGAGACGCCTGCAGGTTTGCAGGTAAATCTTTGGTTACAATCTTTTATTCCCTTAAAGGTAAAATAAAGAGGTCTCTGCCTCAAGGCCAGGTATGATCTTCACTGATGATCAATTTGGTGTTTCCTTAATTGATTGGCTCTGTGCAGAAAGCTGCTTCTCCTTCCAGGCCACAATTTCAAATTCTCTGGAACGGAGTCATGGCCAAAGTTGGTGGATCCCAATCCAGGAATGTCTCTTTCTCCTCTGTGAAGTTCACGGCCACATCCTCACTGATCTCATGCATCAAATCAAAACATTATTGTAAGTTCCAACAGTAAAGATGTATACCTTTAGCTCACACTAGAATCCAAAAGAGAAAGAAGTTCCAGTCAAATCAGTTCACTCAGTTCATTCAATTCATTCAGCCCTGGCGCAGTTCAAAATAACAAGGTCCAGTTTATTATCGATCACCACCAAACTGACACAGATCCAGGCAATTAAGCAAATAGTTATTTCAGCACAGGTTAGAAAATTGCCTGTCTTCTTTTTTTCTTATGATTTTCACTTCAGGGGACCTTTAAACATCAAAAATTCCACAACAATTTCAAACCAAGACCCCTTTCACAGGAATGAGACAGCCTTTCTTCCTGCGTGTTTGTGTATACTGCTCCTTCTGCTCTGACCTCTTCTCCGTTCAGCGCCGCCGTTCCATCCTTTCCAGAGCCTCCCCTCACCGTCTCTCTCTCAGGAGCCTTTCGGACCATCCACTCTCATTTGCGTCTCTGCCACCGGCTGCTTTTCTCCCGATTCCGCTAGTAAAGCACCGCTTTTCACTTGTTCTCCCTCGCTGATCTGTGAGGCCACCATGGCTCTGGGCCATCTGCAAAACACTGGCTTCTTCTTCGCCCGATCGTGGGGAATCAACCTAATGCAACGCAGTCTGCGCTCATCCATGTTGCCCTTCGGTGCTCCTTAGCTCCGCTCCACCATGGCCCCACCCCAGAAAGACTTAATGAACTCAATCTGCATAGTCTGAAGGGAAAGGGGAGACATGTTCAAAACATTTAAATATGTGAAAGGGTTAAATAAGGTTCAGGAGGGAAGTGTTTTTAATAGGAGAGCGAACATAAAAACAAGGGGGCACAATCTAAGGTTAGTTGGGGGAAGATCAAAAGCAACATGAGAAAATATTATTTTACTGAAAGAGTAGTAGATGCTTGGAACAAACTTCCAGCAGATGTAGTTGGTAAACCCACAGTAACTGAATTTAAACATGCCTGGGATAAACATATATTCATCCTAAAATAAAATACAGGAAATAGTACTAGGGCAGACTGCCGTCTTTGGGTTTTCTGCCATCAGTCTTCCATGTTTCTATGTTTCTAACTTCTGAATATGGCAAGAGTTGTTGAATTTTGTAAGTACTAATTCTGAGATTCTTTGGACGCAGCGCCAAAATAATTGTTATATCTAAACAGCAATTGATCATTTGGATTGCAAGATTAGAACAATATATTCTTTGATATTATTTTGATCTGTACCATGTAATTATTTTAATGAGGATTCTTTTCTGGTATCCTTTTATAGTTTAGTCCAGATAATTTGGTGAGTCTAAGGAGAAGGGCAGCATAAAAATTGAATAAATAAATAATTTAAATCTGAATATAAGCTTCAGACTTACACTAGTGTAATAATGAAAGGTGCCTGTCACACTATTAAGTAATGCTTGAAGTTACTAGAATTGTTGTCCATTTGCAACAGTTGTTGTAAGATATTAACTTTATGAGTCATCTAAAAAAATATGGTAGAAGTAGAAAACAAGTGTGATAAATACATTTCTTTTGGCTGACTAATCTGTATACACCTTACTAAATTATGTTGTTTGTTTTTTTAGTTGTCTTTGTGTTATGTCAAAATATAGCCTGTATTTTACTAAAGTGCATTCTTATATTTTCTGTATGATATATTTGAAAATAGCACCATTTCCTTGTACTGTTAAATCTGTTAAATACCACAATTGTATTTACCATTGTAAATTGTAAATACCATAACTGTAAGTTTGCTTTTGTAACATCTTCACGGTCTCTGTGTTATAAACTATTTATTTTTTACAAAATAAAAATATTTAAAATTTGATATGTGTGAAATGTATTTTTAGTACATAAAATGGGAATTGCTGTACATAATTTTGTTTCATTACAATTGTGGTTGAAAATTTTGAGCTGATATATTAATAATTATTAGCCATTCTTCTCATTTGGTGAAATCTTTGCAAGTGTTAATTTTTCTTTTACTAGACTTTCAAGTCTTTAGTTTGTATATGTACAATGTACATATGTACATATGTACATTTTTTTTAATTTTTTTTATTTTTTTATGCTGCCCTTCTCCTTAGACTCAAAGCGGCTTACAACATGTTAGCAATAGAACTTTTTAATAGAGCCAGCATATTGGCCCCATAATCCAGGTCCTCATTTTACCCACCTCGGAAGGATGGAAGGCTGAGTCAGCCTTGAGCCGGTGATGAGATTTGAACCACTGACCTGCAGATCTAGCAGTCAGCTTTAGTGGCCTGCAGTCCCGCACTCTACCCACTGCGCCACCTCGGATTGTACATTGTATATTCAGTGAATACACTGAAAAATTCAAGATTTACATAACAAATGTATTATAAGCTATATCATAGAACAGATTGGAAAAGCATCAGGGGAAAATAGTTCATTTCCTTCAGTAAGGACAGTTGTATCATTATTTCATGAAATAAATGTATATGAAGAGTAAGAGGAGAAACATCTGGACTTTTGAAAGAGCTGATGCTGACCGCTCAATAAAAAGATTACTGTCTTTTTATAATTAAGGCAGGCTGCATTACTGTTAGATTAATGACAGTAATTTTCGGCATGCCAAATAACACCATGGACCTAGTTCTTTGGTTTTAGTCTTTCATTAAAAATTATTTTTACCAATTCTAGAAGACAAGCCGTTCGCTGGCGCTGGCTCTCGGCGCTTTCGAGCTGAGTCCTGGAGCGAATTCGCTTCAGGACTCAGCTCAAAAGCGCCGACAGCCAGCGCCAGCGAACGGCTTGTCCCCGCTGGCTCTCGGCGCTTTCGAGCTGAGTCCTGGAGCGAATTCGCTTCAGGACTCAGCTCAAAAGCGCCGACAGCCAGCGCCAGCGAACGGCTTGTCCCCGCTGGCTCTCGGCGCTTTCGAGCTGAGTCCTGGAGCGAATTCGCTTCAGGACTCAGCTCAAAAGCGCCGACAGCCAGCGCCAGCGAACGGCTTGTCCCCGCTGGCTCTCGGCGCTTTCGAGCTGAGTCCTGGAGCGAATTCGCTTCAGGACTCAGCTCAAAAGCGCCGACAGCCAGCGCCAGCGAACGGCTTGTCCCCGCTGGCTCTCGGCGCTTTCGAGCTGAGTCCTGGAGCGAATTCGCTTCAGGACTCAGCTCAAAAGCGCCGACAGCCAGCGCCAGCGAACGGCTTGTCCCCGCTGGCTCTCGGCGCTTTCGAGCTGAGTCCTGGAGCGAATTCGCTTCAGGACTCAGCTCAAAAGCGCCGACAGCCAGCGCCAGCAAACGGCTTGTCCCCCCTGGCTCTCGGCACTTTCGAGCTGAGTCCTGGAGCGAATTCGCTTCAGGACTCAGCTCGAAAGCGGCGAGAATGAACGGCGTGGGCGGGCGAAGGGCGGGCGGCAGCGAGGAGTTTGCGTGGGCGGTGGGGAAACTCCTTGCTGATGCCCGCTGCTCGCCCTCCCGCCAGCAAGAGGGGGAAGACCCAGGGAAGCCGCCCAGCAGCTGATCTGCCGGGCCCCATCTACGCATGCGTGCCCATAGAAAAAAAGGGCACGCATGCGTAGATGGTGTTTTGACTTCCGGGTTCAAAAATCGCAAATTACCCTGTTCACAATGGTTGGGGACGCAATAACCGGGGGATCACTGTACTTAAATCAGGATGATTGTTAATTTCATCTCCTTTGTGGAGATGGAAGGAATGTTTTTGAGCCCTGGATTTTGCTGTTTTCTTTGGCCAGTTTCTGGTTTTAACTTGCAGATTTTAAAAAAATATAGTTGTACCTCAAAGGTCCTCAAACTACACACCGCCTAGGGCCTGCCGAAACCATTATTCTGGCTCACGCAAGACGAAGTAGACCACCCTACATCTCCCTGCCCACGCACCAGCCCTCACCCTTCGGCTGAGTGCAGAAATTACCTTTGCCAGCCCCACAGGTTGGAAATGGAAGGTAAGGCCAACAATTTTGGCCTGCAGAATGCTTCAGGAGGAGGGGCAGGTGAAAATGGCATGCAAAATAGGCCATTTTTGCCTGCAGAATGCTCCTGGAGGGGGGGACGGACTCCCCTGTCCCCAGAAGATAGAGTGAGAGATAGACAGAGAGAGAGAGAGACTTGTTCATTGTAAAGCCATGCCCACCCAGCTGGTCCTGCCCACCAACAGTCTTGAGGGACTGTGAATTGACCCTGTTTAAAAAGTTTGAGAACCCCTGCTCTATCTAAGTTTGTCCCATGTTTTTAAAACAAAAAAGATTGTGTACCTGCTCTCACCACCTGCCTGTTTTAAATTATATCGGTTTCTATTAGAAAGCAAGAGAAGGAATAGTATTTGGTGATGTAATCAAAACATTGACATCAAAATGAGAATGAAAGCCGAGAAATAACATCTGAGAAAAATGTTGACTGAAAAGATGTGTGCGATGGAAATTACTTGAAGATATATAGAAAAAATGATAGATCAAAACTATAATTAGCATACTTGGATTTCTTCAGATACAGATAGGCAAGAAATAAAATATTGACAATAAAATGGATATCAAACATTGAAAATGAGTTTAATTTTCAGATTTGATTTAAACATTCTGGTAATATAAAACAATTCTGATAGTTTCATTTTTTATTTCAATAGAATTTTCATGTTTTTTTTTAATATCGCAGGATCTCAATGACTAGATAGTTTTAACACATTTCTACAAGAGCATTAGAATTGGGGTTAATGAGTAATGGCTAAATTCTTGATTAATTTGGCTTTGACAGTCAAATTTGATTTGTGAAGCCAGTCACTTCAGCATGTAAGCTCTGGTTTATTATTTAGTGTTATGTAATCTTAGAAGTTTGGGGCTTTACCAGCAGATTCATGATTACTTAAATGGTAATTAACTGAAAGGATTGACATACTTGGGAATCAACTAAGTTTTTCTTTCAGGTCATTACAGTATTCATAGTGAATTGGGGTAGGTTATGCTGTTTACGTAGTGAGCAAGGTGGAGCAATATACTGTATAATCTTTTTTTAAAGTAGGAATTTTTAAAATACTTTGGGGGTTTTCCACCCCAAATTATTTATCTGCTAAACGGGAAAGCTGTATTTGTGCATAAAACATAGCTGGGTCTGCAGCAGCCTACGGTGGCAACCTGGCAGAAGCATTCATGCATCGAAGACATCTATTGTCATTCTCTCAGGTTCTTTAAGCGGGGATGAGGATGGAGATAAAAATGACGAATTCTTCAAATCCTCAGCGTTTTGAAAAAGCGACTCAGAGGCCGAGTTAAAAAAAATAACAAGAAAAAAAACGTCAGTTCAGCTTCACGGTTGCATTTCTTGACCCTTTGCACCCGCGTCTCCAGATAGAAGATAGTGGGCACTGGTATCTAGGCTCGGGATTGAGGGCAGTCTTTTCTTAGGCGCTCGATTGGTGCTCTTTCTCTTTCCGGGACCAAGAGAAATGCAGATATGGCAAACCCTTGGAATACCGCACTATGGTCAGTTAAAAGTTATGCTGTTAGGAGATTTAGGTTCTCTTCTCCCACTTCCGTGTTCCCGATTTCTTATTTACAGCAAGTTAAAGTTAAAGCAAGTCTCAACCGCCGCAATGCCCCCTTTAACTCTGACTCATTCCATCATTCAACCTCAGCCTTGCAGGTATCGAAGTCGCATTTTATACGACTGCGAAAAAAAATCTGGGACGCCTGAGAATAGCATCCTAAAATTGCTTCCTGGGCACGTGTTGTCACGCGGCCAATAAAACCCTCGATTTCTTCACCAATTTCTGAGGTCAGGTCTTCCGCTTTGCGGTAAGGAAAAGGCCAAAGCGGAAGTCCGGATTGTGCACCTTTCTCGATCTCCGTGTTCTCGCCTCCCTTTTTTCACTTCCGTTGGGCATTTTTATTTATTTATTTCTTCGTTTGAAGTGCATCCGGGCCCCGCCGGCGTGCTTAGCAGCAACTGAGCGGGTAGGCGAGGCACCGGGTTCAGCGAGCGCGTGGCTGGAGGGTGAGTAAATAGAACTGGCCGCCCAGGCGCGCGCACGCCCGAACAGGTTTTTCCATTTGCGTCTCGCCAAGAGCCGCGTCCGTAGGAAGTGGCGAATGATTTGCGCTGGGAATTAGCGTCTCTTCGTCCTGGTTGTGATGACCTCAAGTCCCGTGGATAGTGACCGGTCTGTTGTCTATAGGCATTGCCCACATTCCTTTTTCTGCACGGGCCACGCTTTCTTCTGTCCTGCCTGTTGCATTTTCTTGTGCGAATGCTAGGTAGAAAGGGTTGAAAACAAACCAAGATTTCTCTTGAGGGAAGGTGACTTGTATTTCGAAGCCGTTTCAAAGGTATTTAGAGTGTCAGACAGTAGCCAGTTTAACTGGATTATTGCTGGGTATGGTGAGGATTATGCCAATAGAGAAGTGCTGTGAAAAGCGGGTGCTGAATCAACATTTGACTTCTTTTACCCAGGTGATGACCAAAAAAGGGGGGCGAAGTAGCATTTATTCCTGTGTTGAAGTAAATGCATTTTCCGACCAGTTCTTGGTCTTTTCGGGAGACGGGACTTTCTGTTAACTGCTCTTTTGTTTGACTTGCTATTAAATATGCATACCTAGTGCTTTTGTTATCTTCTTGGTTCACTTGATGCGCAGTTCATAGCTCTCCCAATCTTATGGTTTTAGCGTAATCCGGGCTCTAAGCAATTAGCCCGCAAGATCTAATATTGAGGGATCACATGATCAGTCTGTACTCCTACTTTAAGTGAATCGCGGAGAAGAAAAAAAAGCATTTTTAAGATATTCGCCTTTACAGCCGAAAATTAAAGTTACTGTTGTGAAGTGGATGTAAATTGTGGTTCCAACCAACATTTTTCACATTATCAACTTAGTACTGATACAATATATACAAGAGTTACCTCTTCAAGAATGGCACTTTTATTTTTAAATTAGACCTCCTTTGGAATAAGCATACTTTAAATGGTTTTACTGGGTTTTAAATTTCTGCCTGAACTTAATTGCTGTTTATTTTTCATTTCTCCATAAAACAGATCTGCTTGATATTATAAATCAGTGGTCCCCAAACTACGGCCCGGGGGCCAGATGCGGCCCGCTGAGGCAATTTATCCGGCCCGCGGCAGCCCACGAGATTTTATCAATAGATATAATAAGCTCCCGAATCTCCTGTCAACTCACTGCGGTCTGCTGCTGAGCGAGGAGGCAGTACAAAGGCAAGGGGCGGGGAGGATAGGAAGGAGATAGAGAGAGAGGGAGAGAGAGAAAGAGTGAGAGATACAAAGAGGGAGAGAGAAAGAGAATGAGTGAGAGAAAGAAAGAGAGAAAGAAAGGGAGAGAGGGACAGAGAAAGAAAGAGAGAGAGAAAGAGGGAGAGATAGAGAGGAAGAGAGAAAGGGGGATAGATGGAAAGAGTGAGAGAGAGAGAGAAAAGAGAAAAATGAAAAAAAGGTGGAGAGGAAACGAGGGAGAGGAAAATGAAACAAATGAGAGAGAAGGAAGAAAAGAGAGAGGGAAGAGACAAGTGGAGAGGAAGGAGGGAGGGAGGGAAGGAAGGAGAAATGGAGGGAGTTTGTTGATTTAAGTTTAAATTTACTTGTTAATAAAGAAGTATAAATTACTTTATTACTTAATTATTTAATTACTTCTTTATTTTAAATATTGTATTTGTTCCCATTTTGTTTTTTACTTTAAATAAGGTATGTGCAGTGTGCATAGGGATTTGTTCATAGGTTTTTTTTATAGTCCGGCCCTCCAACAGTCTGAGGGACAGTAAACTGGCCCCCTGTGTAAAAAGTTTGGGGACCCCTGTTATAAATGGACAAATAATTATTCCATTTTACATAATGAGAAAGAAAACATGCCTCAACTATTATCAATTAAAGAAGAAATTTTGTATTACAGACCTTCTAGTTACAGAATGTTACTTCTGTTGGTTGGGGATATTGTTAATCTCATGCGCGAGGGTTTACCACATGACTTTAACAAAGCAAAAATAGCATTGGGAACTGAATCAAATGGAGGCTTTGGTATGAGGAGAGATAGGTTTTATCTTGTTATATAGCCTATTTGGAAAAGTTAAGACCAATTGCTTGAGGTGGGATAATACTTTAAATCAAGCCTAAAGGAAAATTAAATTCATCTAAAGTAAAATAGCTGAGGATAAGAGTTGTGCAAATGTGTTACTGAAAAAAGTATTTAGCACAAATAATATAAGAAAATAGGCCTGAAAGCATCTGAAGAATATGCAATATTCAGGAGCATGAAGAAATCGGCTCTCTTCAAATTGTTAGAGCATGTGCATATCTTGCAAATTTGTTTTAAAAAATGGTTTCTTTGGATCATCTCCTTGTCCATGGTTGGTTTTCCATGCATTAGGAGATAATTGGGAACAAAGTTTTAAAGCAGATACAAAAGGCTTACAAAAGAAAAAGCTGTTTTAATGATAATTTTTTAAAAAATGCTTTATCATATTTGAAGATTTCCTAGCATTTCTTTCAAATGTTTTGCACAATGTTAATGCAAATAACAGAGGCAGTCATCTACATCTGTTTTCAGTAATTAAATTACAACCACTGAATGCATAATTGAAACTTGAAAATAACTATACTGAGAATCATAGCTTTTACAGAGTTTTAGGAATTGTCTTTTCTAAAATAACTTCGTATCACCAGGGATAGATTTGAAGATATACTTGTTATCAATATTTTATCTATATTTTATTTTGGAGAACTTCGGTATTTTGTAGCTACTTGGGGCTTTTATGGTATGAATGATGCTAGTGCTTAATGTGATGCATTTGAAAATTATGAACAATAGAAACAGCAATGAGACTCAAGATTGCATATTCCCCATTCTCTAGAGGTGAGAGAAATATAGTTGTACTGGCTTTGGAGACAGTTCAAGATGTTGGTTATGACCTTTAAAGCCCTTATTAGCATAGATTCAGGCTATCTGATAAAACATCTTGCCCCTCTAGCACGAGCCTGCCCCATTTGTGCCAGTAGAGAGAAGCTATTTCAGATCTCAGTGGAAGAATTCTCAGCTACCAGGATCCAGGAGAGCCTTCTCTGCCGTAGTGCCTGCCCTTTGGAACATCCTACTTCCTGAGATCTTCCCAACCCTCCTATAGACTCTGAAGACCTTCTTGGTTGGTTAATCTGGAGATCCAATGGAAAACCCAATGGGGGAGTACTATACTAGATTTGATAGCAAACCCCATCTCCTCCCTCATTCCTTGGTTTTCCACCTGCCCATTTTTTATTTTCATATCACTCACATTGTTTTCATTTTCATTGTTTATTCTATATCATTACTTTGCTACTTTTATGTTTACACTTTTCATTTCTCTGTCTTATTGCTGTATGCTGCCTAGAATAATTGCCCCATGGAAAAATTGGTGACAAATAATAAATAAAATATCTGCCTCTTTACTGTCTGTCTGTAGAGTTTGGAATTACTGTTTGAAGTTCTTGCAGTATATTTTAGCTTTAATCATCTGGAATTATTTGTTATTTGTCTGCATGTTGCTTACCTCTAATTTTAGATGTATCTATATGTTAGTCTGAACAATATTTTTGTCATTCTAAAAAGTTCTATTTTCCTCTGAAAATATATATGGATGAATGAATTGTTCTGTATCTATTGTATGCAGTGCTAAATGGAAATTTCAGAGTTTATATAGATATATTTATGTCTAGTTTGAGCTGCACTCTTTGTTTAAATAAGTGTTCTACAGCTAGTTGGAGTTACTAGATCTATCACCCCACAGTTAAAGATATTGGTGATCGATGATGTAATTTAAAGTTCAGTAGATATATGAAATATCAATGTTTAAACCATATTAGAATTTTTGATTTTGCAGAACGACTTATACTCTATTTTAAAAAGAATAAAAGTTATTAATGTAATGATCATTAATATTAATGCAACTAATCCATGTTGAAAAATTCTATATTCAGTTTTTATGTCTATCCCCCTTAAATATAGCATTTGACTACTAACAGTGAAGAAAACAAGATAAAATCTTTATAAATAATTTCTAACCTAAACAGCAGCTAAGATAATAAAAATCACACAAAACATAACTACAATATAAACTCAACCGCACATCTAAGTTCTTAGGTCAGTTATCAAAGTATTCAAGGCCTAAGAAAAGCTAGTAGGGTTGAGGCAACTATTATCTGGAAGACTGGTGTTCCATAGACAGGGTCCCAGAAAAGACTCCCTTTTTGGATGCAGCCAAATGACTAGTATGTAAGGAGTTATTTTTTTAACATAAATTTTTATCTTTACATTTTTGTTTACATACTATTCTTTACTTTTATACAGTAATATAAAATATTTTCTAAACTTCAGTTAATTTTCATTTTTGATGGATAAAAGTTTTTCAGTAGACAAAGCAAAATAATTTTGTAAAAAATTTGAATCTGATTTTGTAGTTGTATTTCTTTTGAAGTGTATGTGAGTGATTATTTTCTTAGAACGCTGTCTTGTTATTACATCTAAATGTTAGCAAATGCTATACAGTATAATTATCTAAAATCTGCAAAGAACAACTTCTTTGGATCAAAGTTATACCAGTCTGACTGTTTCACAATTCCAATTTCTTTTTAAAAGACAATAAAAATTAATTAATTAGGTTCAGAAAGCAAACAAAACATTGTTTTAAAAATAGTAATTAATTCATAGCTTTTATTTCACCTATATTTTACCTGAATATATTAGACAAATTATGGTAAAATATAGTACAATATAACTAAAAAAAGAATCTGGAACTAAAAAGTAAATAGAATTATAGATGAAAACCAATAAATCAGACTTTGTATTTAGTAGCAGTTATCTCAAAACTTTCATTAATAAGGTGCATTTTTCATCCATTTCTGCAATCTGGAAATACATTTTAAAAATAATTATTATTTTGGGCATGTCTTTTTGGCAGCATATTGGGTAAATGTGTCTTAAACCAGACCTTTGAACTGTTGGAACTGTTGCACATTTGATATGCCTGGATTAAATATATTTTATTTTTAATGCTTTTAAATTAAATGTATTGGTATTATATGTATTTGTGGTGATCCTGATAAAATGAAACATTATTCACTGAATGTATTTACTTGCTTTGTTCTACTAAATAGCTTATTTTATACTATCCCTCAATGACTTTTTCTTTGTTTCATGATATGATCTCTAGGTTGCGTAGAATATGATGCATATTCCACAATCTTTCTTCTATAAACATATCAGAGAGTATCTACTCCATTTGCTACCTCTTTGAAGAATACAGACTTCTCTTTGGCAAGATACTAAGGCAGGTAACTCTTTAAGAACAAAATATCCAACACTAATATGGCTACTACCAAGTCTGTGGGAAAATAATCTATCAGCCAACATAAAATATAATAACATACTAAAATTCATAAATAAAATCTTAATCTTTTCTGTTTAATCATGTCCGATTCTTGGACAAATTCCTGCAGTTTCGGCAAGATTTTTCAGAAGTGGTTTGCCTTTGCTTCCTTTCTAGGCTTTCTAGCCTTATTCATCCACTACTACACAAAGTTGGCTCTCTAAAATAAACTATGTATAATGTTAATATATAGATTTGATCATGATTTAGAGACTGATGTACTAAAAAGATCAATTGCAGAACAGGTCCCCACTTTTTAACTTGTAACTGCAAAACTTCATCATTGTTGATTTTATTGTGAGATCTGTCTGTTTTGTTAATTCATCCTTTCCATTATGCCTGCTAATATTTGCTAACAATGTCAAAAATCTAAAATATATAATCGCTCATCCTTTTCATAGCTATATGTGCAGTTACACTATTTTTTTGGTGGTGAGGTAGAAGCTTTGGTTTGTAGATGCAAAGCTGATTTTTCAATTGATAAACAACTCCTGTTATTATCAGAACATGTAGCTCTGATTTCTTTGCAATGTGTCAATATAGAGAATGTTTTCTAAGATAAGAATATTTTGCTTAAAATATAATTTTACATTTTACTTCTTTTAGAACTATTGCTGGCTGGATGCCTTCTGGTTTCTGCCGTTTCTTATTTTTACCAGACTTAGTTTTTTCATGCAGGTTTTGGGGGATTGGGGGCACAAACTTGTTCATGTGTGATATCTATTCATCTTTTCTCTTAGCTATGTAATGATAGGAACTCTCACCAAATTCCTACTTCTGATACTTATTCCTTTAAAATTACAGTGGTACCTCTACTGATGAACTTAATTCGTTCCATGGCCAAGTTCTTAAGTAGAAAAGTTTGTAAGAAGAAGCAATTTTTCCCATAGGAATCAATGTAAAAGCAAATAATGCATGCAATTGGGGAAACTACAGGAAGAGTAGAGGCCCTGTTTCCTCCCAGGAGATTCCTAGAGAGGCCCCACAGAGGCTTCTCCTTGCCTTTTCTGGTTACAGTTTTGTAGGTTTGGGTTTGTAAGTGGAAAATGGTTCTTGAGAAGAGGCAAAAAAATCTTGAAAACCCGGTTCTTATCTGAAAAGTTTGTAAGTAGAGGCGTTCATAGGTAGAGGTACCACTATTTTAATTTTTATAGCAATATACTCAGTTATTTTCTGTGTTATCTAATTTGTGTTTCCAGTTTGTACTGCTTGTTTGATTTATTTAAGCAACAGTTCCATAATTTGGGAAAACATTCTTACCTTTTATGATTTATGATTTCTTTAATCTATTTATTAATTTACAAAACTGGCATCTTCTTAGATTTCTTGGAACTTTCCCCATTCTCTGGTACACAGTCTTGCTGAGCTTTTGTTCTTAAGATTTTATATAGCTTCTATGAATATTGAAGAATTTTGATCTTTCTGTTTTTGTGTTTAGCTTACATTTTAATGTTATTTTTGAAAAGATTCATTGTTCTGATGTCACTGTTCTCTATTTTGCTATCTTTGCTTGAGTCATTCTTCTATATGTGTCTGTAAATTTTCAGTGTTGAAAGAATCAACTGCGCTGTACATAAAGGTGAGGAGGAATCCTATTCTAAGGAGAGATAGTCTGGTATTTTATGTGTATATTGAATTATAGCCTTTTTGAAGCTGGAACTATTGTATGTGGTGACAATACCTTATGGAATTTTAGTTCAAAGGATCTGTAAAGAATTAGGCTATTTATATTGCACCCCCACTCTTGATAATCTTTTCCATATAAAGAATTTTAATTGAGACAAGATTTAAAAACATGGTAAAAGTATTATATTTCTTTGGGTGCCATAATATATGCTGTATATTGCTTTTTCTCCATCGGATAAGGTTTTGTATGCAGAATTTATTGCTACATGGTAACAATATCTAATTTTCAAATACCCTCTTTTCTAACAGTGTTAAAGCTGTTATAAAAATGTGGTAATTGATAAAAAATGACTTTCCTCCCAGGAACTGATATTTATTTGAGCAAAATAAATCTCCACACATGTAATACTTTCTCTGCCCTGACTTATTGCAATGTTCTCTACATGAGGCTACACATGAAGTCCATTTGAAAACTTCAACTAGTGCAAAGTACAGAGAAAAATGTTTGGGACCCCAGGATAGCCTATATTACATTTCTGCTTAATGAAGTTCACTGACTACTAGTCTGTTTCTGAAGACAGTTCAAGGTGTTGATTATGACCTGTAAAGCTGTTAATGGCAGAAGTCCAGGCTACCTCGTGAACAGTTTCATCCTGCTAGGATAAGCTTGCTGCACTCATGCCAGCAGAGAAGACCTATTTCAAATTCCATTGGTCAAAGATAACCCTATTTTGTGGTTCTCCAGTGTGCTGAGTTGAGAATCCAAGAAATGGATTCTCAACCCTATTTTGTGGTTCTCCAGTGTGCTTCCTTTGCTTGGAGTCTGAGTCAATCAGATCTTTGGTCCCACCTCTTCTGCCTGAGCATGTCCAGTTCTGACTCAGATTTCCAGCAGATGAGAGGTATGGAAGTGGTGCTGGTAAAGAAGAGCAGAGTTCCTTGGATTCTTCAGATCGGTAAGTCCCGACATTGTGAATAGCTTTCTCAACTTGCAAATGACTATGCAGACTCTCCCAGTCCTCTGGGAAGCCCCCTGACTTAATTAGTCCTACAGCTGACCAGCGGGCTTCCGAAATAGCCGCAGCAATCATTACTGATTACCGGGTTAGCAATTTTTAAATCCCTGATGCAAAAACATAGCTTGCTGGGCTACAGCTGTTCAGCAGCCTTGACTATAGCCACAGAAGCGATCTCAGAGGCATTATTAAAGCTAAAATTTCTGGGCCCCAGAAAAGCCACATATCTGATTCCAGGCAGAGTTGAAGCCTCAAGGAGAAAGGCTCAGACAGTGGGGAGGGGTGTGTGTGACTAGAATCACTGCCCAGATCAGGCTGGACATACTCTAAGTGGCAGAGAAATTGAAAGAGAGAAATAAAGCCACAGTAGCAGGGTTACTTTGGAATGTGAAAGAGACAAAGGGCAAAGATGGCTGACCACGAGGGTTCAACAACATCAGGAGTGAGTGGGGTGGATCAGGAGCTCCCTCTCCAGACCCCAAATTGTTCACAAGACTTCAAAGGATCGAAATCGGCCATTAGAGGAGCAGCATTCAAAAAAGTAGCCAGAGCGATTTCCTCTCAGAGCTTCAAATGTTAAGGGAAAGGATGCCAGCAGGCTACAAAATGCTATTGATAAGAGATTTTCCATGGCTGAGAAGGAAGAGGAATGAAAGAAGGGAGCAAAACAAATGGAGAGGAAATATTTGGAAATTCCCGCGCTTCACCAGCTCAGCCAATGAAGTCAAAGCAACAGATGATTTGGGCTGAAACACCAGATATGCTAGAGAGCAATTTTTCCAGCTAGCTCTTTGTTTTGATGACAATGATATCCTGGCTGATACGCAAGAAAATTTCCAGGCATTTGAAAATCAGTGAGAACCACAAACAAAGAAGATGAAGCTGATTCCTGAAGCCGTATTTACTCCGACAGCAACTGGTCTTGGGTCATCAAAGGCCTTAACACACATAATGGCTGAACAGGGGCGTCAGATTGCTGTTGTGGCTCCCAAAAAATCATTGATCAGGATAATTTCATGGCAACAAAGCAGTAAAGGAATTGTAGACATTTCAAAGTTCACGCTCAACCTTTTCATCCATGGAAAGCAAAATGTTGGCCTCAGGGGACATGGTCTTCCCCATTCCCATTCATATGGCACGACAAGTCAGATGTCTTCACCCCACCAGAAGTGGTTTTTGGAAGACAAATACTTCAAAAAGTGCGTATAGGAGACTCAGGACCAGACCACTACCCACTCTTAGGACAGCTGGCTTTGGTATGTCCCATTCCTTGGCTTCTCAATTCAGCACACTACAGAAAGGGTATTGGTCTTACCTGACGTGCTCCTTCTTGATGTGCTGAGAGAGAATCCCACTCCACCTTGGCGACCATCTGGTCCCAAGTCCAGGAGTGATCAGAATCAGCACTGAGAAAAATTTCAAGTGAATCACTACAACTTCGTCTAAACTGGGCATGCTCAGGCAGAGGAGGCGGGATCAAATACTTGATTGATTCAGATTCCAAGCAGAGGAAGGAGAGTTAACCCATTCCTTGGATTCTCTCTCAGCTCACCGAGCAGAAGCGTGTCAGGTAAGATCAACACCGTTCTCCACTAGCGTTGGTTATCATCAGCATCATCATACTTTCCTACCTTTTTATATAACAAGGAAAAAAGCATATTTTCATAGTAAGAGTTTTAACTCTTCCGGCGATTACAAAAATGTCGATGTGTTACTTAACTGTACAGTATTTTGGTTAGCTGCTTACAATGAAGGTGATTATAATTTATTAGATTTATTGTATATTATTTCTCGTTATGATTTCCTAACTTATCCACGATAGTTTTATCTATTAAGACCCATCTTTGTCGTCAGGCATGGGGGAACTGAGACATCTCCCCCGGGCATATACAATTTGTGAATGGGACGTCTGTATGTATGTTTGTTTAGAAAATGGAGTTTTTAAAAATATTTTTAAACTGTAATTTAGATTTGTTGTAAACTGTTTTCACTTGTTGTGAGCCGCCCCGAGCCTGCGGAGAGGGGCGGCATACAAATCTAAATAATAAATAAATAAATAATACTAATAATGTCATTTAATTTAATAATAAATAGTTATATAATTTAATATTAATAACTGTCCTGTTAAACTATTTAAATCTTAAATATATATTTTCAAACAGTGCATAGCAGCTAGTGAGGTGTTTTCTTATGTAGGTCTAAAACTATGTAAGTGTATGGCAGCCACTATTAAAATATATTCAAATGGAGCTTCTACTACTAGGCAATTATTTGAATTTGGAAGGGAAACAGAGGGATATGAAAAAACGGCAGTTTTTTAAAGAATTCATTTTGGCAGATTGTATGATGGATTCAAGGAGATAGCAACAGAAGTGATGTTTTTGCCTTTGTGTTTCCTGAATATCTTTTTGTCTTTCTTCTTCAGATCTAGCTAATAAGTTACAGAGGGAGTATTTAAATAATGAATTAAAGAGCAGGGATAAATTGGCAGGAGCAAGTGCCCAGTGGACTGTATTAAAGAATGCCATCTTAAAAGCCACTTGACTGTATGTAAGGCAAATAACTAAAAGTAAAAGGAAGAAGAAACTGCTATGGTTTA
Organism: Erythrolamprus reginae; assembly: GCF_031021105.1. Classification (NCBI taxonomy): domain Eukaryota; kingdom Metazoa; phylum Chordata; class Lepidosauria; order Squamata; family Dipsadidae; genus Erythrolamprus; species Erythrolamprus reginae. The sequence goes on along the minus strand of NC_091963.1, from coordinate 92,585,345 downwards.
GTAATGATGTAAGGGCTATAGTCAATGAAAAAAAGTCTGCCTATAGGAGATATAAGGAGTCTGGAAGTATAGCTGACAGAGAGGTATATAAAATGAGACGGAAGGATGCGAAACAGATAATATATGCTGCTAAAGCCTCAAAAGAGGAAGAAATTGCCAAATCTGTGAAGAAGGGGAATAAAACCTTTTTCAGATATATTAGTGACAGGAAGAAGAAAAACAACAGCATCACAAAGCTTAGTACTAGAGATAATACATATATTGATGGGAATAAGGAGGTCGCTGACCATTTGAATAGCTACTTCTGTTCAGTTTTCTCAGAAGGCAGCTTACAATATAATACTATGGGTGGATATAGCATTGCTTCCAGCTGTAGGGATTCAGCTCCAGTGATCTCAGAGGCTGATGTCTTAGAAAAACTTGAACAATTAAAGACAAATAAGGCAATAGGTCCTGATGGCATCCGCCCCAGAGTTCTTAAAGAACTCAGATATGTGATTGCTGCCCCCCTGACTGATTTGTTTAACCAATCCTTTTAACAGGAGATGTTCCTGATGATTGGAGAATGGCCAGTGTTGTGCCTATCCACAAGAAGGGCAGTAGAGAAGAAGCTAGTAACTACAGGCCAGTTAGCTTGACATCAGTTACTGAGGGCAAATCATGTCAGACTAATCTCATTGATTTCTTTGACTATGCCACAAAGGTGTTGGATGAAGGTGGTGCGGTGGATATTGCCTATCTGGACTTCAGCAAAGCCTTTGATATGGTTCCACATAAATATCTGATAGATAAATTAGTGAAGATTGGACTTAATCCCTGGACAGTTCAGTGGATTTGCAGTTGGCTGAAGTGTAGATATCAGAGGATTGTGTTAATGGCGAGTATTCTGAGCAGAGACAGGTTACAAGCGGTGTGCCACAAGGGTCTGTTCTGGGTGCTATTCTTTTTAATATCTTTGTGAGTGACATAGGGGAAGGTTTGGTAGGGAAGGTTTGACTATTTGTCGATGACTCTAAAGTGTGCAATAGGGTTGATATGCCTGGAGGTGTCTGTAATATGGCAAATTATTTAGCTTTACTAGATAAGTGGTCAAAGCAATGGAAACTGCAGTTTAATGTTTCCAAATGTAAAATAATGCACTTGGGCAAAAGGAATCCTCAATCTGAGTATTGTATTGGCAGTTCTGTGTTAGCAAAAACTTCTGAAGAGGGGTAGTGATTTCTGACAGTCTCAAAATGGGTGAACAGTGTGATCAGGCGGTAGGGAAAGCAAGTAGAATGCTTGGCTGCATAGCTAGAGGTATAGGAAGCAGGAAGAGGGAGATTGTTATCCCGCTGTATAGAACACTGGTGAGACCACATTTGGAATACTGTGTTCAGTTCTGGAGACCTCATCTACAAAAAGATATTAATAAAATTGAACGGATCCAAAGATGGGCTACCAAAATGGGGGAAGGTCTTAAGCAATAAAACTTATCAGGAAAGACTTAATGAACTCAATCTGTATAGTCTGGAGGACAGAAGTGAAAGGGGGGACATGATCGAAACATTTAAATATGTTAAAGGGTTAAATAAGGTTCAGGAGAGAAGTGTTTTCAATAGGAAAGTGAACACAAGAACAAGGGGGCACAATCTGAGTTTAGTTGTGGGGAAAGATTAGAAGTAATGTGAGAAAATATTATTTTACTGAAAGAGTAGTAGATGCTTGGAACGAACTTCCAGCAGACGTGGTCAGTAAATCTACCGTAACTGAATTTAAACATGCCTGGGATAAATATATCTCCATCCTAAGATAAAATACAAGAAATAGTATAAGGGCAGGCTAGATGGACCATGAGGTCTTTTTCTGTCGTCAATCTTCTATGTTTCTACAGACATTAACATTTAGAACTCAAATATTTAAGCATACATAATAATTAATAATTTAACATAGTTTTAAAAAGTAGAATAAAAATTTGATTGACTCAAATTTATAAGCTTTGTGCATTATACAGTTTTTTATATCAGAAAAATATCAGTTTATTATATCAGAATTTTTTTTCTTCCTATCTGGCTCCCTTAACTGCAAAGAAAGCAACACAATACCTCACAAACTAGTTGGAGCTTGCAAGAGGAAGTTTAATTTACTTTCAACATTCCAGTTTAATTCTTGTTAACCATGTTTTTAACCCACGAAGCATTCTTCTATGAAAAACCTAGATTTCAATAACATTCCTTGCAGTTCAACCTTCAATTCTGCCTCTGAGGGTGATCAAAGCCTTCCAGAGCTAATGTAGGTGTTTGATGGGTAATTAAGAATCCTTCATTTTCATGGAATGGCATTTGCCAGCACAATAACACCATTGTTTTGCACTGTGCATATGAATTTGAACAGAAAGGAACAACATAACATTTTATGTTCATGCTCTATTTTCTATTCTACATGACTGAACATAAAGTAAATCTACATTCACTTTAACAGGTTTGCTCTAGTTTGAATAATTTTTTAAAATATATAGTAAAATGGTTAAATGTTAAAGATTAATAGTGTGAGAAAAGGGAAGAAGCCAATAATGCCTCCAATATTCTTTTTTTTGGTGGGGGGCGGGGGTTACACTATTGTTAGGTTAGGGTTATTTTTTGAAGATAATTAAAACTATTTAATGTAAATTCCCCCCCCTTCCTTTTTAATATATAGTTATGAGTAATTGATATATCTTTGTGTTTCTATGAGAATGAATTATAATTTGTAAACTCCTCTGAAAGTGGGTATGAAAGAATAGCATTCAAATGGAGTATAGAAGTATGAGGTGAGATGTTAACAGAAAAATTGGCTATTTCTATGAACATAGATTTCCTAAGGCACTTATATTGTCATAAATATATGCCAATTGCCAATTGTCCAAATTTTGATTATGTGCTTATGGGGATGGTGCAGCAATGGTAAGTCTCAAAAATATTTTCAGTTCTTTTGTAACTTTGTTCTCTAAACAAATGGTTGTGCGTCAAGGATTACCTGTATAATTCTATAAACAAATATATGATATTTTCTGTTTATGCAATTCATTTATAATAGTGCATAGAAAACTGATATGTATTCCAGATTATGCCTCTATATAATATAAAGATTTCATTAACTTATTCTTCTACATTCCTGGGAAATTATCTGAGGTAATTCAACAAAGGGTATAAACTTTCTACTATCGTCTATTGGAATAATCAGTTATAATGGCTATTTCAGATTTTCAGAGAGAATGATATGCTATGGGGACAAACTCTCAACTAAAATGTTACTAGTGTTTCCCCCAAAATAGCAGTTGCCATGGACTTTTGGCCAAGAGTATAGGGTATCAGTTTTGAGATCCTGTGTAAGAAGGATGCATGTTGTTAAGAGTTCCATGTAATAGTATTTATAGAACTTGTCTCACATGTCTTTCCATGAATAAAACAGCTGTGAAGCGCTTCAGTTAGCTTTCAGTAACAACAGATAAATTATGCAGTAATACAAGAATGCTGCAGTGTTCAATACTCCTATTTATATGAATTGATATTCAGATATTTCCTGCCTTTGTAATTCTGGCCAACATTGTACAAGCATCCTTGCATGTAACCCAAAACCAAGATTTTGGAGAAATCTTGTTTACCATATGAGAACACAGGCTGTTTGTGTTGACTTAGTTACTTAGTTTCCCCGAAAATAAAGCAGGGCTTACATTTTTTTACCCCTTAAAAACGCCCATGGCCTTATTACCGGGGGAGGCCTTATTATTTTGGGGGTGCAGTAGGCAGGGAGCTGGGACTAGATGTCCCATGGCCGCCGCCTTCCCCTCCCTGTTCTTGGTGCCGGCTGAGTGGCTGACCCACCCCAAGGCTTGTTCTGCTGTTGCATGCATGAACTGCAGAACTGCCATGAGCTTCATCATACTGACACAGCTAGAATCCTGTCATTCATGAATGCAATGGCACAAGAAATCTTGCAGAGTCCTGTTCCACGAGGCAGTGGGGGTGGTGTGATGAGTCTCACAGACTCATTTCTGGCAGGTTGGACATGTTGGGCCGCGTGACGTGTGTCCTACCTAACGGGCGGGGTCAATGATTCCACTGGATTTACAGTGACTTTTTTCTTTTTTTCTCTAGAATAGGGTATGATGACTCTATTGGATTGAAAGTGTTATAATTAGAGTAGGGAAGTTGATTCCATTGGGTTTTACAGTGACTTTTTTTTTCTAGAATAGGGTATGATGATTTTTTTGGATTGAAAGTGTTATGGATGGAAAGTTTTACAACTAAGTAGGGTATGATGAGTATATGGAGTATTCAGTGGTGTTTTTGTTCTTCCTTTTTTAAAAAAAATATATTTCATTTTCTTTCCTTGTTAATTTTTTAATTTTCTGTTCCATGAGTCCTGTTCCACAAGGCAATGGGGTTGGTGTGATGAATCTCACAGATTCATTTCTGGCAGGTTGGACGTGTGTCCTACCTGACACTTGTAGATCCGTTGTGTTCCTTGGTGTCGTCTGCAGAGAAGCCCATTATAAAAGAAAATTTCTTGTGAGTTCAATCACACTTCTTGAACTCGTGAGACATTTTCTTTTAGAAAAGACATTTTCTCTTAGGCACAACACCAAGGAATGTGGCAGAGCTACAAGTGTCAGGTAGGACATATGTCTCGTGGTGGAATGCAATTTGGGGGTGGCAGGTCTGGCGGGGTGGTGGAGTGGGGGCGGGCTGGGCTGTGACATGGGCATTTTACTGGAATTTAACAGCTCTGTGTGTCTCTCGGCTGGTCTCTTTATGGAAAAACCTTGCAAAACAGACAAATTCTTCTTGCTGCAAGAAGATGTTAATTGCCCTCGTGAGAATTTCTGTATTTTGCAAGAGACCAGACGAGAGATGCACTGAGCTGCCAAACTCCAATAAAACGCCCATCTCGTAGTGGGACACAGTTTGGGATTGGCGGACCAGGCCGGGCCACAAGATGGGCATCTTACTGGTGTTTAGCAGCTCTGTGTGTCTCTTGCTGGTCTGTTTACAGAAAAAAACCTTGCAAGGCATTTGAACGCACCTTCCTCGCTTGCATCCCCCATCTGAAGATCTCGGGGATTTATTTCAATGCATGTCCCGAAAAGCCTTGTTGGGCTTATTATTGGAACATGTCTTATTATAGGGGAAACACGGAACTCTTGACTAAGAGAAAATGAAAAACTTATTCTATCTGAACCCAGGCTCTTGCATTGTTGCATTTTTGCTACTGATACACAAATTTTGCCTTGTTTGAGAATGGCAAGCAAACATCTTTGGTTTGGATAATACAATCAAGTTGCAGTTCTGGTCAATTTAATTTATGCTAATGGGAAGGTTCAGATCCAGATTGACAATCAGCATGCCCTTTGCTCCTGGTGACCCAAGATAATCTTCTAATTTGTTTCATGGAAACCTGACCATTATGTTGAACACCATAATCAACTATAATGGTTTCTTGAATGCAGGTAACAAAGGAAAAAAGATGAACACCAGTCTATAACATGAGATTGTATAAAATGTTAAGTATATACTTTTTACATACTCTTCATTGATTGATTGGATTTTTATGGATAGGAGGTACATTCTTTCATATATTTTATTTATTTATTCAATTTGTATTTGAAGCTTATGTGCCTCTAACCTCAGTGAGAGTAAACTTTTCTCTTTTAAATAAAACATCCACAGATTTCATAGTAATAATTTAAGGATTAGACATTTTTGAAACTCAGTGCGTAACACATATAAGTTTGAAGAAATGTTAATTAAAATAATCTTTTAGTTTGATCTACGTAAATGTTATTCTGGATAACTCTGTAAAATATATATTGAAATTCAAGACTTCATTTGGGGCTTGAGAAGTAGTTAACAAAGTCTGAAAATCATGCATCTTTGATTACCATAGCCATTCTAAGTACAATTTATATGATAGCAGTAGAAATTTCTGTTCCCACCACTGCTTTTTTGGGCATGCTAAACTATGTAATTAATTTCACAGCCACATCCCACATACTTATTTATTCAAACAAAACATAAACTGTATTTTGGATTAAATCCTATAAAGACAGCACACACTTAAAACAAATAAATTGGTTGTATTGAAATGTCTCCAGATCCATCTGAAAAAGAAATTACAGTAGGTGGTCATCAAGGTCAGTATAATGTCAGACATGAAAATTAGTTTCTTCTGACAATTGAGACATAAACCCACACACTCTTATACTAGTGGAGGAGTTAAACCTATTTCCTACATATTTTGCAGTATCTGGAAGAAATTAATGATATTTTTGTTAATTTAAATTGTAGATTTGTGCAGGAATATTAGTATGAAACTCATTGGATTCTCTTTGTTTTTTTTTCTTACAATTATGAAAAGTCAGACTGTGAATATTTAATCTGTGGCTGAGAGCATATTTGAATCTGGATCCTCCTAGATTTTACTTTAAAAGCTACATTACACTATTTGACCAAAAAAGGGGTATGTGCAGATACTTAAGTTTAAAAAATTATGTTTCTGATTCTTCTCCCTCAGGGTATTAGTGGTTCAGTGGTTTGGAAGCAGGCTTTCTTGTTGCAGTTCTTATTCTAGAACGGATTCCCAGCCTGCCACTACTGAGTCTTGAGCCTGTCAGAACTGGGCCAAAGAAGTAATAGGTGAGCATGTGTACACATGCATTCTCCCTTGTGTGAGCAGCGGAATAGCATGTGTGCCCGCTCCGTTTGGGGAACTCTGTTCTAGAATATTTTAACTTCTAAAATCCAGACATTTTGTCAAGTTTTAGGGATTTGGGGAAAATGTCTTATTCCTTTGCTTATCTTTGTACTTCCAAATGGATTTTACCAGTTATACCTATTATATTGCATTCTGGGAAGCCACTCAGAGGGATGAAATAAGGCATACTATTCCATTTGTAAAATAAATTAAATATTCTTTTGTTGTACAGGAAATCCTCGACTTACAACCATTCAAGTGGTTCAGTATCCATTCAAAATTATGACAGTGCTGAATAAAGTGTTTTAACAATCTGCAAAATTGCAGCCCTTTCAATGCCTCTGCAGTCATGTGATCACAATTCGCTCGCTGGGTGATGCATTTGCCCTTACAATTGACTATCAGGATGCTGCAACAACCTTCATCTGCCGGTGTTTCTTCTTATCCAGCCTACCAGGTCACTTGGGTCAACTTTCTGCTTGTCTGGTTCCTTAAGGGCCTTGGGCCTTTTTCCTGCCCTGCTGGGTCCCACACATTTGGGCCTCCTCCTAATTTGCTCCACTTATAACTTTCAGAAATTGCCTTTCAAAAAGAGAATCACATGGTGCAACATAATCTTTTCTGTAACCTCCACATGCCATCCTGGAAGCATCCTGGAAGCAAACCCCAGTTTGGAAGTGGCCCAGTTTTTACTATCTGATAATTGTGCCTGGTTCCAAAGTAATGCTTGCTTCTATGATGGCATAAAGTGGTTTCTGTATAGGAAAATTGTGAAGCACATCAGTTAATTCTCTTTTGGAAAGCCATTTCCAAGATAACCTTTCTGAAAGCGGCCCCAGACGATACAGCATATGGCTTTTAGAGAGGCCACTTCATTCCATTCTGGAAATGGCCACCATTCTTGCAGTGTCTCAGAAGGGCACAATTTGGAAATGGTCTTTGCCTCCAAAATGGCACAAAATGGCTTCTGCAGGAGTTGGCACTTTTGAAAAAAATACTTTTGTAATAGGTATATGGAACAAGGCATAATCAGGGAAACAGGAGGCTCAAGAGTATAAGACCTAGCAGAATTGAAGCTGGGCAAGAGGTACATTAACGTTCTGAGAAGCCCAGTGCTGGGCCAAGGCCTGGGTCATGACTCCCAGGGCCTCTCCATCCTCTGAGTTCTCCTGATTAATAAAGTTGCTTAATGACTGCAACAGGGAGAGCCATGGCTATGATTATCAAAGAAATCATGTGGATATCTTGCTTAATGACCACAGCAACCAGAATTTAGAATTCAATTGTGGGTATAAAGACTTCTATGCAATTCTTTCTTTGTATTACAGTTATGGGTGTGGTGGTGTTTTACTGTCTCTTGAACCTCTAGAATGCAGGCCCTCCCTCCTGGGAATCCAGTCTACATTCAAGCACAATTAAAAGTTCCGGATAGCTTTAAAAATATCAACTGTTACTGCTTATCTCCTAAAAAAAGTATCTTGCTATACCTTGTGCTTTTCTGTATTTATGGGAAATTCTAAAGATTTAATTAGGTATATTTAATTTGCCATGAGAGAGAGTATGTGGCAACCACTTCTTTGTAGTGCTCACTCTGTTAAGGTTTGCCTCCTAAAATTACATCAGTAGCATACAGTGGCTTAATTTGTTGCTTCATTTTCAATCAAGTCATAGACTCATAGGAGTGGAAAAGGACTGTGGATGTTCTATAATTTACTTTTTTTAAAAAAAACTTTGAATCAATCTTGACTCCAGTGACTTTTTGGACAAGCTCCTGTAATTTTTTTGGCAATGTTTTTCGGAAGTAGTTTGAGCTTACAGAATCTTAAGCCTGGGAAGGAACATGGAGGTCTTTCTTGTTTAATTCCCTACTATTTCCACCAGTAATCTGACATCTTAGGTTTGCATCTCCATGCTACAATGCCTTTCACTCCTCCTTTAGCTAGTAATACTAATAAATTTATTCTAGCATTAGTAGTTAGGGATTCACATATTCCCTAGACAGCATCATTTGTTCATTACCTACATTTTAATAATGAACTATTTTGGAATGTTCAAACTTTTATCTCTTCATATAAGAGGTAAGCTGCCTTTGTATGTTTAATTTATTTAGTAATATAAATAAATTTCAGCAATAGATTTGTGACTCTTTTATACATTATCCTACATACTACTTTGGCAAAGGAATCCTGGTTTTGTCTCCATATGATTTCCCCCATGTTTTGATTATTTTGTTATCTCCAGTATTTTGCCAGTAATGTGCCATGCTGATCTAAACTGAAGGATGGTCCCATGTCAACAATTCAAATACAGTATTGTAAAATACATAAATGGGGTTGGGGTAATTCATAAATAGATAAACCTCACTTAACAACTATCCTATTTAGAAATAATTCAAACATGCTATCAGTCTGAAGCCATTTTGATTGGGATCTTTGGCCTACCACACTTTATACTATCCTACTATGCATTTTCTACTGTGGGAAAATGGGAGGGGGGTTGTATGAGGTTGTTAGTATATAGCCATAACAAATTCCTTCTAGAAAGCCAAAATCAACCTTTCTGCACCAGCAGAGAAGGAGATGGATGGATTCTGACAGTATGGCAAATGAAGATTGGATAACATGATTGATTTGTGGTGTGAGAGCAAAGACTTGAACTTTCAACTGGGTGGTGAAACCCAGAAGACTTCAGATTCGGGTTTCTCCCAGATGTGTCAACATGGGTCTTTTAATAAATTGGGACATTGAGGAATATTTTGACTCTGACTCTGATTTATTTATGGATGCTATTTGGAACCCTGACATTAATCCAAATTTTCCTTAAAAAAACCAATCCAGCTCCCCCAAATTCTTTTTTTTAATTATTTTTTATTGATTTTAAAATATAAAACACACACACAACATACAACAAGTGCTCAGTGATTTGTGCCCAACACCAGACAACATTCACACCCCTCTGACAAAATGGGGGCATATCTTATATATATATACCATTTTAACTCAAGAGCAATATATCTATTTACATATTATAAAGTGATTCCAATATATCCTTACCTTGTCCCATCAGTTCTTGCAAATCAGTTTCATTTGTCGAGTTCCTCCTCTTGTCCATAATCTCAAATTGAATATGATCCCCCATGTATTGGTACCAATTTTGTATTGTCCATTCTGTCGCATCCTTCCAACCAAAAACTATTACCACCTGAGCGCTTTCTATCACTGCTTTTATTTCTCTAAATTCTCCCATCTCATTGCTTTTAACTAATACAGTGATACCTCATCTTACAAACCCCTCGTCATACAAACATTTTGAGATACAAACCCGGGGTTTAAGATTTTTTTGCCTCTTCTTCCAAACTATTTTCACCTTACAAACCCAAGCCACCGCCACTGGGATGCCCCGCCTCCAGACTTCTGTTGCCAGTGAAGCACCCGTTTTTGCACTGCTGGGATTCCACTGAGGCTCCTCTCCATGGGAAACCCGACCTCCGGACTTCCGTGTTTTTGCAATGCTGCAGGGGAATCCCAGCAGTGCAAAAACGGGTGCTTTGCTGGCAAAGGAAGTCCAGAGAGAGGAACCTCAGCGAAATCACAGCATCACAAAAACATGGAAGTCCAGAGGTGGGGTTTCAAGGACTTCCGTGTTTTTTGCGATGCTGCAATTTCGCTGAGGCTCCCCTCGATGTGAAACCCCACCTCCAGACTTCTGTTGCCAGTGAAGCACCTGTTTTTGCGCTGCTGGGATTCCCCTGCTGGGATTCTCCTGCAGTATCACAAAAACACGGAAGTCCGGAGGTGGGGTTTCCCATGGAGGGGAGCCTCAGGTGAATCCCAGCAGCGCAAAAACGGGCACTTAAGCTGGCAAAAGGGGTGAGTTTTGGGCTTGCACGCATTAATCGCTTTTCCATTGATTCCTATGGGAAACATTGTTTCATCTTACAAACTTTTATTTTTATTTTTTTTATTTATTTATTTATTTATTTTTTACTTAGATTTGTATGCCGCCCCTCTCCGCAGACTCGGGGCGGCTCACAACAAAGTGAAAAACAATTTATAACAAATCTAAATTTCTACTAAAAACATTTTAAAAACCCCATTTTCTAAACACACATACATACACACATACCATTCATAAATTGTATATGCCCGGGGGAGATGTCTCAGTTCCCCCATGCCTGACGACACAGGTGGGTCTTAAGGAGCTTACGAAAGGCAAGGAGAGTAGGGGCAGTTCTAATCTCCGGGGGGAGTTGGTTCCAGAGGGTCGGGGCCACCACAGAGAAGGCTCTTCCCCTGGGGCCCGCCAACCGACATTGTTTAGTTGACGGGACCCGGAGAAGGCCCACTCTGTGGGACCTAATCGGTCGCTGGGATTCGTGCGGCAGCAGGCGGTCTCGGAGATATTCTGGTCCAGTGCCATGAAGGGCTTTAAAGGTCATAACCAACACTTTGAATTGTGACCGGAAGTTGATCGGCAACCAATGCAGACTGCGGAGTGTTGGTGAAACATGGGCATACCTAGGTAGGCCCATGACTGCTCTCGCAGCTGCATTCTGCACGATCTGAAGTTTCCAAACACTTTTCAAAGGTAGCCCCATGTAGAGAGCATTACAGTAGTCGAACCTCGAGGTGATGAGGGCATGAGTGACTGTGAGCAGTGAGTCCCGGTCCAGATAGGGTCGCAACTGGTGCACCAGGCGAACCTGGGCAAACGCCCCCCTCGCCACAGCTGAAAGATGGTTCTCTAATGTGAGCTGTGGATCGAGGAGGACGCCCAAGTTGCGGACCCTCTCCGAGGGGGTCAATAATTCCCCCCCCAGGGTAATGGAAGGACAGATGGAATTGTCCTTGGGAGGCAAAACCCACAGCCACTCCGTCTTATCCGGGTTGAGTTTGAGTCTGTTGACACCCATCCAGGCCCCAACAGCCTCCAGACACTGGCACATCACTTCCACTGCTTCGTTGACTGGACATGGGGTGGAGATGTAAAGCTGGGTATCATCAGCGTACTGATGATACCTCACCCCATGCCCTTGGATGATCTCACCCAGCGGTTTCATGTAGATATTGAATAGCAGGGGGGAGAGGACCGACCCCTGAGGCACCCCACAAGGGAGAGACCTTGGAGTCGACCTCTGACCCCCTACTAACACCGACTGCGACCGACCGGAGAGGTAGGAGGAGAACCACTGAAGAACAGTGCCTCCCACCCCCAACCCCTCCAGCCGGTGCAGAAGGATACCATGGTCGATGGTATCGAAAGCCGCTGAGAGGTCAAGAAGCACCAGGACAGAGGATAAACCCCTGTCCCGGGCCCACCAGAGATCATCCATCAACGCGACCAAAGCAGTTTCCGTGCTGTAACCGGGCCTGAAACCCGACTGCTGGGGACCTAGATAATCGGCTTCTTCCAAGGATCGCTGGAGCTGGAGTGCCACCACCTTCTCGACAACCTTCCCCATAAAGGGAAGGTTGGAGACTGGCCGGTAGTTATTAAGTACGGCTGGGTCCAGGGAAGGCTTCTTGAGGAAGGGGCGCACGAGCGCCTCTTTATAGGATGATGGAAAGGATCCCCTCCCCAAGGAAGCGTTGATAATCTCCTGGACCCAGCTCCGTGTCACCTCTCTGCTGGCCGAAACCAGCCAGGAGGGACACGGATCCAGTAGACAGGTGGCGGAACTCACAGCTCCAATGGCCTTGTCCACTTCATCAGGTGTCACCAGATCAAACTCTTCCCAGACAGGTGGACAAGTACGTGCCCCAGTCACCTCAACTGACTCGTTGTCAGCCGACTCTGTTTTCCAATTGGAGTCGAGGTCCGCCCGGATCTGAGCGATTTTATCAGCGAAAAACGTGTTAAAATCCTCGGCACTGCTCTGTAAGGGCTCCCCAACTCCCCCCTGATTAAGAAGGGAGCGGGTCACCCTAAACAGAGCGGCCGGGCGGGATTCCGCTGATGCAATCAAGGCAGCATGATACACGCATCTTGCCGCCTTGAGCGCCACTTTGTAAGTCTTAATAAAAGCTCTTACAAGTGTTCGATCAGATTCAGACTTACTCTTCCTCCATCGCTTCTCTAGACGTCTCTTCTGGTGTTTCAACTCCTGGAGCTCCTCGTTGAACCATGGAGCTCTACGGGGTCTAGCGCCATGGAGAGGTCGCAAAGGCGCAATCCGATCAAGAGCCTCCGCTGCAGCCTTGTTCCAGGCTTCCGCAAAAGACTCCGCCGGACTGTGGATGAATGCATCTGGAATAACCCCAAGCGCCGTCTGAAAGCCCTCTGGGTCCATCAGGCGTCTGGGGCGGAACATCTTGATTGGTTCCGCCTCCCTGCGGGGAAGGATTGGAGCCAGGAAGTCAAGCCGTAGTAGAAAATGGTCTGACCATGACAAAGGCAACACTTCTAAGCCCCTTAGTCTCAGACCATTGCTCAATTGCTCAGAGAGGAATGCCATGTCGGGTGCGTGTCCTCCCTCGTGAGTCGGACCCTGTATTACTTGAGTCAGGTCCATGGTTGCCATGGTGGCCATGAACTCCTGTGCCAGTCCAGAGGCTTCGCCGAGTGACGGCAGATTGAAGTCCCCCAAGACAATAAGTCTGGGGAACTCCACCACCAACCCGGCTACCTCCTTGAGCAGCACAGGCAGGGCTTTTGACACGCAGCTGGGAGGCAGGTACATGAGAAACAAGCCCACCTGAACCCCTAAGTCCAACTTCATCAAGAGAGACTCACAACCCGCAATCTCTGGAGCAATGAGTCCACGTAGGCAAAGGCACTCCCTAGCTATAATAGCCACTCCTCCCCCCTTCCCTGGGGTCGAGGTTGATGCCATATCTGAAACCCAGCTGGGCAAATTTCAGAGAGAGGAACTCCTCCCTCTGGGCCCAGCCAGATTTCAGTAACACATGCCAGGTCGGCCTCCTCATCCAGGATTAAGTCCCGGATGAGAAGAGCTTTATTTACCACCGACCTGGCATTAAGCAGCAGCAACCTGAGCCCAGGGCCAGAATTACACTCATCACCAGTACCCAAGATTGAGCTCACAGAGCCAGAACAATGGACCGTTATTAAGCAACGGTCCCTCGTTCCCCTGGAACGGCTAACTCTTTGGCCCCCGCCATATCTGCCTCTCCCCAGCAACACCGGAATATTCTGACCCTCTGTCACCCCAGAGATTAGTGCCCCTTCCCCTCCCGCCTCTCCGGCGTCAGGTGGGCCAAGTCTATCATTCATACTGTTTCCATTTATCACATTCATACCATAATCCCACCCGCCCCAACCATTACATTCATACCAATCATTCGTCCCATATCTACCCCAATCATCCATTAATTACAAAACCCCTAGCAATATTAAAATGAATTAAATTAATAATAATTAAAATACTAATAATATATATCACAATATAAAATAGAGAATAAAAAAGTTCATAGATTAATAGTTAATAGTATAAAATCAGGGCTTAGCTATTAATTAAAGTTGGTAAAGTGCAAGGTTCTAAAGTGCTAAAAAATATAGGAAATAATTGAAAATCAACTATCCATCAAGCCAGCAATACTGACACCAGTTCTTAAAGGTGAGTTCTGGGGGGGGAAAGAATTGATCAGGGGAAAAATGTTGTTGAGGGAGAAGTCTTGGCATATTGTTGTTAAGTTTTTGGTGCCAGCCACTGCCACTGGCTGGCACTCTCAGGTCTTTCTCTGGGTTCTCAGTCACTACCACTCCTCTGCTCTTACAATGCTTCCAGGTCTCCAGACCCTCTGCAGTCTTATGAGGTCTTAATAGAAACTCCATGTGGGCTCAGTAGGGCGAGCTTCAGGCACTGCCTCGGTCTCAGTTCCTCTTTCCTCCTTCCTCTTTCTTTCCTCTCCTTCCTCCCACTAGTTCATTTTCACCTTACAAACCTCGTCCCAGAACCAATTAAGTTCGTAAGATAGATATCACTGTACTGCCATTTCCTTTGTAATTGTCTATCATATATTTAACATCCTATTAATATCCTTTGCACTTTTTCCCAAAGGTTCTGCACTACCGGACATTCCCAAAGCATATACATAAACACTCCTTTATCTTGACACCCATGCCAACAAGTAATTTTAACATTCTGCTGGAAATATGAAAGTTGAACGGGTGTGTGATACCACTTATGTAATACAGTAATACCTCATCTTACGAACTTAATTGGTTCCGGGAGGAGGTTCGTAAGGTGAAAGGTTCGTAAGACGAAACGATGTTTCCCATAGGAAACAATGTAAACTCAATTAATGCGTGCAAGCAAAAATTTTTTGCAAAAACGGCGCTCTGCTGGGTGCAGCCACCCAGCTGTCACCTTTTGAAACAGCCAGGCGCTTCTCAGTTCGGAAGTTCGGGTTCGGGAGGCCGCCGAGAAGCCCCACCGCTCAGCTGTTTCAAAAGGCGACAGCTGGGAGGCGGGGCTTCTTGGCGGCCTCCTGAACGCCAAACCCGAGAAGTCCCCCCGGCTGTTTCAAAAGGCGACAGGCAGGCGGCAGCGCTTCTCGGCAGCCTTACGAACCCGAACTTTTGCCGAACTTCCGGATTTGGCGTTTGGGTGGCGGGCTCATGAGGCGAAAAAAGTTCGTAAGAAGAGACAAAAATTTTCCGAACCCCAGGTTCGTATCTCAAAAAGTTCGTATGACAAGGGGTTCGTATCACAAGGTACTACTGTATTTTCCTTCTCATTTCCCTAACCCTTGTATTCTTAATTTTCCTTATATTCTCCATTATATTTTTCATCTCTTGCACATCTACTTGTAATTCACTCTGCCACCATTTAGTCAATCCTTGTGTCACATACCCATCTGCCTGCACTAACATCTTATATATATTACTTGCTTGTGCCTTGGTACCCTCACTTTTTTCTCTTATTATTTTCTCTAACTCTTTCTCCTCCCTAAATAGTGTTTCTTTATTCTCCCTTTCATTCAGATATTTGCATATTGCAATTATTTGTAGCCATCTTCCCTTATCCAACCACCATTCTATACGATTTCTACTTGGCCTCCCATCCTTCTCATATAACTGTTCTATCTTAGTTATCCCTCTTCCCTTCAACTCTCCTATAACCCTATTTAAATTTGTTTCATTATCTCTATTTATTACATATAACAATGACAGTTTTGATTTATATAATCCTATTTTCCCCTGCCATTTTTTCCAAATTTCCACAGTCCCTTTCAAGTACCTATTAATTTATCTAGATCGCTCTTATTCCACCTTATAAAAATTAATTCTCTATTCTTCATCCCATTCATCTCTTTTTCCAAATTCACCCATTTATTTTAAAATAATTGCAACTTCATTAATCTTACAATTTGAAATGCATCTCTATACAACTCCAAACTGGGAGTTCTCTATCCACCCTCTTTTTCATTAGCTATTAACCACTTTTTCCTTATTTTATCTTCTTCAACCCAATAATTAAGTTTTTTGTCCCACTCTCTGAACTTTGATCCTGATAAACTCTCTGGCAATACCTGAAACAGGTATATCATCTTGGGAACTGTCATCATTTTTAATGCTCTTATTTTGGCCATTCTCCTTAACTTTTTCTCTTTTCAACTCCTCATCTGTTTTAACATTTTCCTCCATATTTGTCTATAATTAACCACCTCAATTTTCGCTGGATTACTCAATAACCAAATTCCCAAGTATTTAATTTTCTTTAGTCCTAACTTCAATCCTGATTCTTTCCTAATTTCTATCTGCTCTCTCAGACCTGTATTTAAACACATAATCTCAGATTTTTCCATATTGACCGATAACCCCGATTCCCGTTTAAACTCTTGCAAAATATTCTTTATACCTTTAATCATCTCTGTCAGGGTCGGGGTCAGTATAATTGCATCATCTGCAAATAGATTTAATTTCATTTCCAATTCCCCTATTTTATATCCTACCCAAGTATTGTCTTGTCTTATTTTATTAGCCAATGTCTCTATTGCTATTAGAAATAACATTGGAAATAATGGGTGCCATTTTCAATTTTAATTCTCTGCGTTCTTTGTCCATTCACTCTTATATATGCTTCATTCCCTTTTTAAATCTATTTTATAGTTCCACAAAATTTGTCCCCCATATTTAATTCCTTACATAATTTATACAAATAACTTTGGTTAACTTTATCAAAAGCTTTATGGACAGCTAATTTTGAAATTCCCAATTTCCTTTTAGTAACAGTAGCATGGTGCATCACATTTATTACATTTCTGATTGGTTCACTTATCTCCCTACCCTTCACGAACCCCTATTGATCCTCTTCAATTGTTTTTGGTAAGATATTTTCAAGTCTGTTTGCCAATATCTTCATAAATATTTTATAATCTTGATTTGCAAAATTGATAGGATGGTAGGACTCTGGCTCTCTTAAATCTTGATCAGTCTTCGGGATGGTAACAATCTCCGAAATTTTCCATGTCTGCGGAATATCATGAGTGCAATATATTATTAAACAATTTCTCCAAATGCGGCAACAATTCATTCATATAGCTTTTATAAAATTCTCCTGTAAACCCATCCAGGTCCGGTGCTTTGGCTTTTTTTAACCCTTTAATTACTCTAGCAATTTCATCTTGCGTAATTCCTGCATTCAGTATTTGTTTATCTTCTTCACTTACTATTTTGCCAACCTTAAGGGTTCCTATATTTACCTGCTCCTCTTTATATAAATCCTCATAATATTTTCTCATTATCTTCTCTAGCTGCTGTTTACCATATCTAGCCACTTCACTAGGGTTTCTCAATGCTAATATACATGATTTTTCTTTTCTCTTGTCAAATTTCTTACCATTTGTTGCATTGATTTTGTCTGCCAACTCATTATTTTTGTCGCATTGTCATTTTCATTTTATTCCATTGGATCTCATCAAACAATTTCAATCGTTTCCTTTTCAATTTCAATAGGATATGCCATTCCCTGCTCTTAGTTAATCACAAATGCTCTTGTATCGAGTCTATTTCCCTTATCTTACTCTCCCTTTCTCTACCCCACCTCTTTCTTATATCTACTTCCATACATATGCAATGTCCCCTCATATAAGCCTTACATGCATCCCAAACGATTGTTGAATATCGCTTATATCATTAATTCTAAAATATTCACATAACTGTCTGCAGTTTATCTTGTTCGTTAGAAGTTACCACTGCATTATATCTCCAAATTATTTGATTACATTCCTAACCTATTTCCAGTTCTGGTAATAGTGGGGCATGATCTGACAAGCTACCCTGAATTCTCATGGTGCTGTTTGGGGTCTTGAGTCCCAGCACCAATCTGATACCAGACAGTGTAAAGACTTTGGGAAGATGGAGGAGGAGAAGCAAACCATGGGGAAGCCTATGGCAGTAAAGGGAGATATTGTGGTTATGGGTGATTTCAACATGCCTGATGTTGACTGGAATATCCCCAGTGCCCTTACATGCAAAAGTAAGAATATAGTAGAGGCCTTTACAGGAGCAGCTATGGCACAGCTAGTTAAGACACCAACTAGAGGGGAGAATATTCTAGATTTAGTTTTTACAAATGGGAATCGGGTTTCAGAGGTCAAGGTGGGAGAAAATTTAGGTTGCAGTGACCATCTATGTTTGTGGTTTGATGTAAAAACTGATTGTGAGCAATCCTATACTGCAACCAAAGTATTGGATTTCAGAAAAACAAATTTTAATGCAATGGGGGAATATTTAAATAATGAATTAAAGGGGAGGGATAAAATGGCAGGAGCGAGCACCCAGTAGACTGTATTAAAAAAGGCCATCTTAAAAGCCACAAGACTTTATGTAAAGCAAGTAACTAAAGGTAAAAGGAAGAAGAAACCGCTATGGTTTAGCAATGATGTAAGGGCTATAGTCAATGAAAAAAAGGCTGCCTATAGGAGGTATAAAGAGTCTGGAAGTATAGCTGATAGAGAGGTGTATAAAATGAGACAGAAGGAGGCGAAACAGATAATATATGCTGCTAAAGCCTCAAAAGAGGAAGAAATAGCAAAATCTGTAAAGAAGGGGGATAAAACCTTCTTCAGATATATTAGTGATAGGAAGAAGAAAAACTGCAGCATCACAAAGCTTAGTACCGGGAATAATACATGCATTGATGGGAATAAGGAGATCGCTGACCATTTCAATAGCTACTTCTGTTCAGTTTTCTCAAAAGACACCTTACAAAATAATACTATAGAGGGATATAGCATTGCTTCCAGCTGTACGAATTCAGCTCCAGTGATCTTAGAAGCCGATGTCTTAGAAGAACTTGAAAGATTAAAGATAAATAAGGCAATGGGTCCAGATGGCATCCACCCCAGAGTTCTTAAAGAACTCAGATCTGTCATTGCTACCCCCCTGACTGATTTGTTTAACCAATCCCTGTTAACAGGAGATGTTCCTGAGGATTGGAGAATGGCCAGTGTTGTGCCTATCCACAAGAAGGGCAGTAGAGAAGAAGCTGGTCAGTTAGCTTGACATCAGTTGTAGTTAAAATGATGGAGACTCTACTCAAAAAGAGGATAAATCAGCATCTAAAAAACAATAACTTATTGGACCCAAATCAGCATGGCTTTACTGAAGGCAAATCGTGTCAGACTAATCTCATTGAGTTCTTTGACTATGTCACAAAGGTGTTGGATCAAGGTGGTGCCGTGGATATTGCCTATCTGGACTTCAGCAAAGCCTTTGATACGGTTCCACATAAAGAGCTGATAGATAAATTAGTGAAGATTGGACTTAATCCCTGGATAGTTCAGTGGATTTCAAGCTGGCTGAAGCATAGACATCAGAGAGTTATTGTTAATGGCGAGTATTCTGAGCAGAGACAGGTTACAAGCGGTGTGCCACAAGGGTCTGTTCTGGGTCCTATTCTTTTTAATATGTTTGTGAGTGACATAGGGGAAGGTTTGGTAGGGAAGGTTTGCCTATTTGCCGATGACTCTAAAGTGTGCAATAGGGTTGATATTCCTGGAGGGGTCTGTAATATGGTAAATGATTTAGCGTTACTAGATAAATGGTCAAAGCAATGGAAACTGCAGTTTAATGTTTCCAAATGTAAAATAATGCACTTGGGGAAAAGGAATCCTAAATCTGAGTATTGCATTGGCAGTTCTGTGTTAGCAAAAACTTCAGAAGAGAAGGATTTAGGGGTAGTGATTTCTGACAGTCTCAAAATGGGTGAGCAGTGTGGTCGGGCGGTAGGAAAGGCAAGTAGGATGCTTGGCTGCATAGCTAGAGGTATAACAAGCAGGAAGAGGGAGATTGTGATCCCCTTATATAGAGCGCTGGTGAGACCACATTTGGAGTACTGTGTTCAGTTCTGGAGACCTCACCTACAAAAAGATATTGACAAAATTGAACGGGTCCAAAGATGGGCTACAAGAATGGTGGAAGGTCTTAAGTATAAAACGTATCAGGAAAGACTTAATGCACTCAATCTGTATAGTCTGGAAGACAGAAGGAAAAGGGGGGACATGATCGAAACATTTAAATATGTTAAAGGGTTAAATAGGGTTCAGGAGGGAAGTGTTTTTAACAGGAAAGTGAACACAAGAACAAGGGGACACAATCTGAAGTTAGTTGGGGGAAAGATCAAAAGCAACATGAGAAAATATTATTTTACTGAAAGAGTAGTAGATCCTTGGAACAAACTTCCAGCAGACGTGGTTGGTAAATCCACAGTAACTGAATTTAAACATGCCTGGGATAAACATACAGTGATCCCTCGAGTTTCGCGAGGGTTCCGTTCCAAGACCCCTCGCGAAACTCGATTTTTCGCGATATAGCGGTGCGGAAGTAAAAACACCATCTGCGCATGTGCGGCCATTTTTTCATGGCCGCACATGCGCAGATGGTGAAGTTTGCGTGTGGGCGGTGGGGAAGACCAAGGGAAGGTTACTTCAGCCGCCCAACAGCTGATCTGCTCGGTAGCGCGGCAGCAGCGAGGAGCCGAAGATGGGGTTTCCCCTTTGCCTGGGCAACGGGGAAACCTCATCTTCGGCTCCTCGCTGCTGCCGCGCTACCGAGCAGATCAGCTGTTGGGCGGCCGAAGGAACGTTCCCTGGGTCTTCCCCGCCGCCTCGGATCCTCGCTGATGCCCGCCCGCCGTTTGCCGCTCGCCCCGTTCGGCGGCCGCACATCCCGTTCGCCCGCCGCTCGCCCCGTTCGCCCGCCGCTCGCCCCGTTCGCCCGCCGCTCCCCTCGTTCTCCCCCCATTCCCCTCGTTCGCCCGCCGCTCCCCTCGTTCGCCCCCCACTCCCCTCGTTCGCCCGCCGCTCGCCTCGTTCGCCCGCCGCTATCGAACTTGCTATCGAGCCTGCTAATGAAATCCAACCCGCAGCGGCCCTTTCCCTCTCCAGGCTGCGGGAGGGGTCCGGAGAACAATGCCTGGCGCCGCGCTCCCGGCTGGGCTTTTTTCCCCCATTTCCCCTCGGGTGGAATTTCAGACCCTCCGCCGGTTGGATTTCATTAGCAGGCTCGATAGCAAGTTCTTCCTCCCTTTAGAAAGCCCCGCAGCCTCCTCCGCCCGGCGAGGCCGCCAGCGAGGACCCGCAAAGCCGCCGCCGCCGCAGCGAGGCCAAGCCGCCCGCTCCCACGGCACGGGCTCCCAACACAGCGCCGCTCAGCCCGCCCTCGGCGATGCCTCCGCGGATCTGCAAACCCAGCCGAGCGATGCCTCTGGTCTGGGCGAAGGCAGTGGGCAGTCCCCGCCGCAGCAGTCCCCGCGGGCACCGCGCGCCAAGGGCCGGCCAGGCCGCCGGCCAACAAAGGGGCTCCCTCGCCTCCCTCGGGCAGGTTTACAAAGGCAGCGCGGCAACTTGGAGCCCGGCACGCCCCGCAGCCCTCGCCTCGCCCGCCCCCGCCTGGCCGGCGCTCCGGCTACCCCCGGCTGAGGAAGAACCGAGTAGCCCCCGCCCTCCCCCGCCTGGCTCCCTTCAGCCCCCCGGGGCCAAGCGGGCGGGGGGCGGGCGGGACTTCGCCTGTCTCCGCCGCCAGCATCGCCCCTCCGGCGGGCCGGCCTCCCCCGCCCGCCTCTGCTGCAGCCGCCGCCGCCTCCCCGACTGGCACAAAAGGGCCCCGCCCGCCCCGCCCCGAACCTTACCTTGCGAGTTTTTGGCTGCGGGGGGAGAAGTAGGATTTTCCTAACTCCCTCCCCCTGCAGCCAAAAACTCAAAGCCTGTATCCTGCCGCCCGGTTTACCCAGGACACGAGCGGCGAAGTGACTTGGAGGAATGGAAAGTCCAAACCGCCCGGTTTCAGTGGGGTTTCCCCGTTGCCCAGGGATTCCTTCGCCCGAACGGAGGTGGCTGTGGTGTGTTCAGGAATCCCTGGGCAACGGGGAAACCCCACTGAAACCGGGCGGGTTAAGCCTCCTTCGGCGACTGCGGAACTGCTTGCTGTCAACTTTGCACTGGGCAAAGAACTCTTCACCTCCCGCCAGGCACGGACGAAAGGCGTGGAAGTCTATTGTAGCAGCTGCTACAGCGGAGACATTTGGGGGGGGGGGGGAGGCAGGAGGCAGGAGATCCGGCCCTTCACTTGCCCTCCCAGCAAAAGGCAAAGCCGCGCAGCTCCCCAGCCGCCAAAGGAGGCTTAACCCCACCCCTCTGTCCCACTCATCGCCCGTGGTCGGCATAACCTCCTCCTGCCTATCCCCGCTTTTCTGCCGGCCACGGGCGATGGGTGGGACAGAGGGGTGGGGTTAAGCCTCCTTTGGCGGCTGGGGAGCTGCGCGGCTTTGCCTTTTGCTGGGAGGGCAAGTGAAGGGCCAGATCTCCTGCCTCCTGCCTCCCCCCCAAAATGTCTCCGCTGTAGCAGCTGCTACAATAGACTTCCACGCCTTTCGTCCGTGCCTGGCGGGAGGTGAAGAGTTCTTTGCCCAGTGCAAAGTTGACAGCAAGCAGTTCCGCAGTCGCCGAAGGAGGCTTAACCCGCCCGGTTTCAGTGGGGTTTCCCCGTTGCCCAGGGATTCTTTCGCCCGAACGGAGGTGGCTGTGGTGTGTTCAGGAATCCCTGGGCAACGGGGAAACCCCACTGAAACCGGGCGGGTTAAGCCTCCTTCGGCGACTGCGGAACTGCTTGCTGTCAACTTTGCACTGGGCAAAGAACTCTTCACCTCCCGCCAGGCACGGACGAAAGGCGTGGAAGTCTATTGTAGCAGCTGCTACAGCGGAGACATTGGGGGGGGGAGGCAGGAGGCAGGAGATCTGGCCCTTCACTTGCCCTCCCAGCAAAAGGCAAAGCCGCGCAGCTCCCCAGCCGCCAAAGGAGGCTTTACCCCACCCCTCTGTCCCACTCATCGCCCGTGGTCGGCATAACCTCCTCCTGCCTATCCCCGCTTTTCTGCCGGCCACGGGCGATGGGTGGGACAGAGGGGTGGGGTTAAGCCTCCTTTGGCGGCTGGGGAGCTGCGCGGCTTTGCCTTTTGCTGGGAGGGCAAGTGAAGGGCCAGATCTCCTGCCTCCTGCCTCCCCCCCAAAATGTCTCCGCTGTAGCAGCTGCTACAATAGACTTCCACGCCTTTCGTCCGTGCCTGGCGGGAGGTGAAGAGTTCTTTGCCCAGTGCAAAGTTGACAGCAAGCAGTTCCGCAGTCGCCGAAGGAGGCTTAACCCGCCCGGTTTCAGTGGGGTTTCCCCGTTGCCCAGGGATTCCTTCGCCCGAACGGAGGTGGCTGTGGTGTGTTCAGGAATCCCTGGGCAACGGGGAAACCCCACTGAAACCGGGCGGGTTAAGCCTCCTTCGGCGACTGCGGAACTGCTTGCTGTCAACTTTGCACTGGGCAAAGAACTCTTCACCTCCCGCCAGGCACGGACGAAAGGCGTGGAAGTCTATTGTAGCAGCTGCTACAGCGGAGACATTGGGGGGGGGGAGGCAGGAGGCAGGAGATCTGGCCCTTCACTTGCCCTCCCAGCAAAAGGCAAAGCCGCGCAGCTCCCCAGCCGCCAAAGGAGGCTTTACCCCACCCCTCTGTCCCACTCATCGCCCGTGGTCGGCATAACCTCCTCCTGCCTATCCCCGCTTTTCTGCCGGCCACGGGCGATGGGTGGGACAGAGGGGTGGGGTTAAGCCTCCTTTGGCGGCTGGGGAGCTGCGCGGCTTTGCCTTTTGCTGGGAGGGCAAGTGAAGGGCCAGATCTCCTGCCTCCTGCCTCCCCCCCAAAATGTCTCCGCTGTAGCAGCTGCTACAATAGACTTCCACGCCTTTCGTCCGTGCCTGGCGGGAGGTGAAGAGTTCTTTGCCCAGTGCAAAGTTGACAGCAAGCAGTTCCGCAGTCGCCGAAGGAGGCTTAACCCGCCCGGTTTCAGTGGGGTTTCCCCGTTGCCCAGGGATTCCTTCGCCCGAACGGAGGTGGCTGTGGTGTGTTCAGGAATCCCTGGGCAACGGGGAAACCCCACTGAAACTGCAGAGCCGAAGGGTGGCCTTTTTGTCTGGGAGGGAAGATGACGCGCGGGCGGCACAGGGGGGGGGGAGGCAAAGCTCTGCGGCTCCAGCCACTTTCAGCCAAGCCTCCCCGGCCACGCAGCCAGGGAAGCCGAGCCGGGCGTGGCGGCGGCGGCGCTGCTGCTCCGGTCGCCCGATCGTCTCCTGCCTCCCGCGCCGATGTTCCACGCCCGGCTCGGCTTCCCTGGCTGCTTGGCGGGGGGGGGGAGGCTTGGCCGAAAGGGGCTGTACCCGCAGAGCTTTGCCTCCCACCCCTCGCCCCTGTGCTGCCGGCGCGTCATCTTCCCTCCCAGATTCCCCCGGCAAAGTGACGTGGAGGAATGGAAAGCTGAAACCGGGCGGTTTGAGTTTCCCATTCCTTCAAGTCACTTCGCCGCTGCTCTCCTGGCTAAACTGTGTGGCAGGAGACAGGCTTTGAGTTTTTGGCTGGGGGGGAGAAGTAGAACCTTCCTAACTCCCCCCCCCCCACCAGCCAGAAGGAGCGGCGAAGTGACGTGGAGGAATGGAAAGCTGAAACTGGGCGGTTTGAGTTTCCCATTCCTCCAAGTCACTTTGCCGCTCCTCTCCTGGCTAAACCGGCGGCAGGAGACAGGGTTGGGGGGGGGTACTGGGAAGCCCCCCAGGCCGACTGCCACCTTTTCAAACAGCCGCGCCCTTCCCAGCTGAGTCCTGAAGCCAAGCGCCAAAGGCGAACTTCTGCGCTTGGCTTCAGGACTCAGCTGGGAAGCGGCACGGGTGTTTTAAAAGGTCTCCCCCGGCATGGGGGGCTTCCTAGCACCCCCCCAAACCCGGGTTGGGGGTTCGGGGGGTGCTAGGAAGCCCCCCATGCCGGCGGGAAGACCCAGGGAAGGTTCCTTTGGCCGCCTAGCAGCTGATCTGCCCGGCGGTAATGCAAACTCCACCATCTACGCATGCGTGCAGATGGTGGTGTTACTTCCGGGTAGAAAACTCGCGATATAGCGTTTCGCGAAACTCGAGATCGCGAAACTCGAGGGATCACTGTATATCCATTGTAAGATAAAATACAGGAAATAGTAAAAGGGCAGACTAGATGGACCATGAGGTCTTTTTCTGCCGTCAGTCTTCTATGTTTCTAAGCCATTAGATGATGGATCGCCTATCCATATTGAGACCATCTACTCACCTTCCTAAACTGTGGTAAAAGCTGAAAAGTCCAAGGAGAGAGAACACCAATCGGGGACTTGGCACAAACAGCCTACCCCTGAGCACTTCTCTCAGCTGGAATTGCCTGTCAAGGTGCAGCCTGAGAGCTGGCTTCTCCCACAAAACCATTGTGGCAGTCACACCTGAGCGGAATCAGCCTCAACTCATGAGTGGAGACAACCGAAACTCACAGTCACTGGATGCTCCGAAGATAAGGGACCCCAGCCACTGTTGCATAGCAAGTCTGATGGGGGTCCCTGACCAATCTGGATGACTAACCCTTCTTCTAGCTCTGAGACTCCTAGATGGAACTTGGCCCAGCCAACGTTCCCCTTCCCTGGGGAAGATCCCTTAGTACATTGGAGTGGAGATTCAGTCTCCTTCCAGATTTCAAAGAGCAAGTCTCTTGCGAGCATTGTCACAGGAGCGAAGCCTACGTGGGGGCTCCTCCAAACTGAGGCACAGATGACCCAACAGCCGGGGTTTGCAACCTGGCCACAAAGCGCATGGGGAATGCCAATACCATGCCGGCCACCAAAACTGAGCAGCCCCTGCTGAGTATAAGTCCATAGGGGTGGGCTTTCTTTTCAAGCCTGAGATGGGCACAATGTTAGGGGATACCTGGGCACCTGTAGCAGCCAGACCCCATGCAGATGCTTAGCATGATCCATCCACCCGCTGCTTACGATCCCGTGGTGCAAGCCTAACTGAAGCCGCAATCCCAAGCTACCAGGGCCTGCCCAACCACAGCAGCAAGCAGGGGTGCAACAACCTCCCCCTCGGGGCTGCAAGCAATCACCCAACTGGCTGCACAAGTCCAGGCGGCTGGCCAACTGGCCCCTGCACAGCCTCCGAGATTCAGAGTGATGTTTGATGGGAAGCTAGTCTATTTCCTAAACTGAGTTTGGGCACACATCGATCAGTTTGGGAACCAGTACCCTTCAGAATGAGAGCTAATCATATTGATAACTGAGGGATGAATGAGGGGGAAGCAGCTGAATGGGTGGCAGAGCTCCACAGTGAGGTGGCCCCAAAACTTGAGGATGCTAGTGGCTTCATTTGCCTGTCGAGGCAAGGTAGCCCAACAAGTGGAAGCTCAAGCGGAAATCCAAGCTGAAACAAGTTGGCCGTCCAGCCAGATAATGAGTTACCAACAGTACACGGATGACACCCAGCTGCACATATCCACCCGTGTTGATTCAGTGAAGCAGTGGAGGTAATGTGCTGGTGCCTGGAGGCTGTGAGGGTCTGGATAGGTGTTAACAGGCTGAACTCAACCCCGATGAGACAGAGTGGCTGTGGGTTTTGTCCCCCCCCCAGGGACAATTCCATCTGACCTTCCATCACCCTTGGGGGTGGAATCTTTATCCTCCTCAGAGTGGGTCCCCCTTGATCCACAGCTGAACCTAGAACAAAAACTCTTTCAACTGTGGGTGCACAATTGTGCACCAGTTGTGGTGCACCAGTTGTGACCTTATTTGGACAGGGAATCTCTTCTCATAGTCACTCACGCCCTCATCACCTTGAGATTCGGAGACTGCAGTTTGGCCAAAATGCAGCTGTGGAAGCTGTCATGGGCCTACCAAGGTATACCCATGTATCACCATCACTCTGTGAACTGCATTGGCAGAACACAATTTAAAGTGTTGGGTATTACCTATAAAGCCCTTCATGGCTTAGAACCAGATTACTTATGGGACTGTCTTCTGCCTCATGCATCTCAGCAGCCGTTTATAGCCCACAGAGGAGTTGGCCTTCTCCAGGTCCTGTCAGCCAAGCAATGTCACTTGGCGGAGCCTAGGGGAAGGGCTTTCTCTGTGGCAGCTCCGGTCCTTTGGAATCAACTCCCCCCGGAGATTTGCACCACCACCACCTTCCTGGCCTATTGTAAGGCTCTAAACATCTTTGCCCGGTTGGCCTGATGTCGTTGAGCATTGCCATCTTGCTCCAGCTGACAGTATAAGTGAATGATTGTGATTGGATTTTAGTTGAATGATTTTAATTGGCTGGGGTTTTAGATTAGATTTTATAATGGATTTCTTACATTTTGTACTCTTGTGTTGATTTTATTGTGTAAGCCGCCCTGAGTCCTCTGGAGAAGGACGGCCTAGAAATACAAACAAACAAACAAACAGGTGTGGAGCGCCTCATTTACATATTCCATAATGACTGTGGGGGATCCTTGGAGTCCAATTGGCATGAATCCGAATTGGAAACTCCCCAGAGGGAAGTTGAAAGTCGTTTGCCACTTATTCAAATTATCTAGACTCATTTCAATCTGGCTTCAGACTTGGCTGCAGCATGGAACCCGCTTTGGTCACTTTGATGGATGATCTCTGGCAGGCCTGGGATAGGGGTCATTCTTCTATCCTGGTGTTTCTTGACCTCTCAGCGGTATTCCATACCATTGACCATGGTATACTTCTGTGATGGCTGGAGGGGTTGGAAGTGGGAGGCACCGTTTTATGGTGATTCCCCTCCTACCTTTCTGGCTAATCCCAGTTGGTGTTAGTGGAAGGACATAGGTTGACCCCTAGGCCCCTCCTTTGTGGGGCGCCTCAGGGATCAGTTCTCTGTCCTGTCCTATTCAATATCTACATGAAACCGCTGGGTGAGATCATTCAATGACATGTGATGAGTTACAAACAGTATGCTAATGACACTCAGCTGTACATTTCCATCCCATGTCAGTTCAGTAAAGCGGTGGAAGTAATGTGCCGGTATCTGGAAGACGTGAGATTCTGGATGGGAGTCAACAGGCTAAAACTTAACCCTAACAAAACTGAGTGGCTGTGGGTCCTTCCTCCTAAGAACTGTTCCATCTGTCTGTCTTTGGTGCTGGTTGGAGGAAGAAATTTCCCCCACAGATAGGATTCATAACTTGTTGTGAACTGCCCCGAGTCTGCGGAGAGGGGCGGCATACAAATCTAATAAAACTAAACTAAAAACCTCCTAGATCCACAGCTGAAACTATAGCAACATCTCTCAGCTATAGTTAAAGATAATTCAAGGTGAGTTAGATGCTGCCACCTAGCAAGATTTACATCAGTATTATTTTTTAATACAACAATGCTAACATTAGCCCTGCATTAGTGTTATAAATATGTGAAGATCAAAATTTTAATTGTCAAAAAGTTTGTTAACTTATGAGTATAGCTCTACAAATTTTATATTGGATTATATGCTGGGCCACAATTTTGGAAATGAGCCTGCCAGTAATCAGAAACAATTCTATAAGCTTTCCTTTACCACCATTAAACCCTATAATCAAGACATCCTCTTTCCCACTTTAAGAGTGGGAAAGCTTAGTTCTGATTTAAATTCCCACAAGTCTCAATTCATCCATCTAATCATTAAGTCCAGTGATTGAGCCAACAAGCACAAAAGACTATTGGGGGGGGGGGGTTGTTTGGCTTGAAAGGATGTATTTAATTCTAACCCAATCAAGACAACCTCTAGTCACATGAATCCATTTAGTCCTCTAATAGCTGTATTATAGAAAGACACAAAATGTTCCCACAGAGAACAGATAAAGAGTTGAGTTAATCTTTTAAATTACTGCATGAAAAGGGAAAACAAAAACAAACACTTATATCAAAATGCAAACAAAGAATGGACATATTTCAAAAGTTTATCATTAACACAGACTGTGACATGGGAAAATTTATGATTGACACATTGTACATTTACCAATAATACTGTAAAAATGTTTTATAACTAAGATACAAACTAAAGTAGGATTTAAAACCTACATAATTAGGAGTTGAAATTGGTATCTTCAACAAATTTATCACTGTGTTCTAGAAACAATTTAAAAATGAGAAGTGTCATAAAACACAATTTTATTTTAAATAACTCATCATGTTTGAGAACAGTACACTTCAGAAAAATATATTAACACATTAATCATGAAAGAAGCTATTATACTTCAATGCCATACTAGAATAGCTGCGATGAAAAAACAGTTTAGAAGAAATACATTTTACAATGTATCCAACAATGTAGCAAGGTAATAGGAAACAGCTCATAGTGAATAAGTTGATACTCAGAAAATTCAGTTACAGTATCAGCATATGATTTCATTACTTGTATTAATTAGCATGAATTATCTCAATACTCAAGCAATGAATCAGACTCAACCTGTCAACCACTAGCGCCATTTTACTATCTCCCTTCCTGCTGTCTAATCCAGAGGAAGGGTGGTGGCAGGGGAAGAGAAATTCAAAGAGTGTGACTTTTCCTTTAGCACCAACTGTAAGATCCACTTAGTACAGATAATCATTGAGTTACGAATGTAATAGAGCCTGCCAATTACATTAATAACCTGAGGATTAATTGATTTACCAATACATTTGCTAATTGAATGTGCAAGTCTTTAAGTGCACACAAGGTATCTCAAAATGGAAATACCATCAGGGGCTGGAACAGGTCACTTGTTTCTGACCATCCAAGGCCTCTCCCGATTTAGATATCTTATGCTAGTTTACAATCCCTTGGGATCTCCATAATTACTTTTCCTTTTCCTGTCCCACCAGGTTTCCATGGCTACTGGGCCTACTTTGCTAGTCTTCCAGATTCCCATTTGCTTCTTCTCCCTATCCATTTCCTATGGCTTGCTTACTTCTCAAAGATCTCCAGAGTTCCAGAATAGGCTGACCTACATGGCAGATACTGGTGAAGCTATAAGAACATAACAGGAAAATAATTTTGCTTTAATCTAAATCAGTGGTTCTCAACCTAGGGGTCGGGACCCCTTTGGGGGTCGAATGACCATTTCACAGGAGTCGCCTAAGACCTTGGGAAAAGACAAATTTCCCACGGTGTTAGGAACTAAAGCTTCTATTCTGGCGCCTTGGAACATATTTTTACAATCCGACCAATCAGGCGTTTACATTGGGAGTGTCCCTTTGACCTTCCTGCCAATCAGCTCTGTTGGGAGAATTGGTACTAGACTTATAGCTGAAGGTCACTATAGCAAAAGGAACTGTATTAAGGGGTCGCGGCATTAGAAAGGTTGAGAACCATTGATCTAAATAAAAGACTTTGGCTTTTCTGCCATGAGGCCAGAATCCTGCAGGCTCCATTGGGGCCCAGCTTTGATGCTGCCGCAACACTCTCCTGCTTGCTGCCTGGTTTGAGTGACCAGCTTCAAGAATTGAAGCTTGTAGGCAGGGCAGCAACCAATCAATTTGAAGTTTGCAGTTCAGCCTGATGAGACAAAGGAAACAAGCTCTGGCTTGGCTGTGGAGACCTAGTGGGATAGGATGGGAACAAAATAGGCAGTGAGCATTTTGCAGCATCTGTGTGGTTGGTCATTAGGAATGTGGTGCTGAAACATATATAACTTCAGGATGGGATTGGGTCATATGCATAGTTCCCTCTAAGCTGAGCAGTGAGCAATTGCTCACTTAAAAATCATAATCAACTCAGAGTTTTCCAAACCTGCCCAGAAGCCGAGAGGGAAAGAGTGAGAGGGAAGGAGAGAGAGAGGAAGAGAGGAAGAGAGAGAAACAGAAAAAAGAGAGGAAGGAAAAGAGAAAGAAAAAGAATGGGAGAAAGGAAGAGAGAAAGAAAATCAAAATCTAGTTTGAAACTAGCTCAACTATTTAAGTGGCATTTTGATATTGATAGAGTTGCCCTATTATGAGCTCACTGTTATAGACATACAGTACAGTATTTTATTTTGAAATTCTCTGAGGCAAAACAGGGTGGGTTTTTTGTTTGTTTGTTTGTTTGTTTGTTTGTTTGTTTGTTTGTTCGTTCGTTCGTTCGTTCATTTATTTATTTATTTATTTATTTACTTATTTATTTATTTATTTATTATTTCTGTGCCGCCCAGTCCCGAAGGGACTGCCGCTCAGACACTATACTTTTCCGGCCACCCCCCCAAAAAATTAGAGGGAACACTGGTCATATGTATTGTTTTTGGAGGAATTGTAATTTTGAAGTATTGCTAATTGAACCGTCATAACTCGAGGAACACCTCCAAAAAATATACTATCAACTTGACAAGAGAGACTAAACTATACAGTGGTACCTCTACTTAAGAACTTAATTCATTGTGTGACCAGGTTCTAAAGTAGAAAAGTTTGTAAGTAGAAGCATTTTTCCCCATACAAATCAATGTAAAAGCAAATAATGCGTGCAAATCCATTAGGAAAGAAATAAAAGTGTGGAATTTGGGTGGGAGAAGGAAGAGGAAGAAGAGGAGGAGGACAGTCACTGCTGAAGGAAGAAGGTGAAGTGAGGGGAATTAAAAAAAATTCAAAACTTTAAGGCTGTAAAAAAAAGGGACTCTGAGGCGGGGAGGAGACGCACGCACCTCCCATATACCCGGCGCGAGAGTGCCTCCCATACACTGCGCCAGAGAGAGAAACCCAGGCGGGCGAGAGGGGAACATCCGCTCCTTTGACTGAAAGGCGTCTGCTGCTGCTACCTGCTTCCTCTTCGTTCCCATGCTGAAGGGTTCCCCTCTCCTCTCTCGCTCACTTTGTAGCTGGCGCCTTTCCTTCACTGTGGTGACTCCTCGGTTTGGCTGAAGCTGAGTTGATCGGGCCAGGGCAAAGCGCCCCCTTTTGCCTTTCCATGCCCAGATGCTCTGGGAGACAACCTTGCGCCGGGTGTATGGGAAGCAGCGCGAGGCAGTCTCCACAACGAAGTGGTTTGTTCCCTCTCCAAGCGCCCAGAAAAAGGAAAATGCTTCATTTGCTCTGGACTGCCAAAGCCTCTTTAAGCGTCACTGAAAGGCTCCTCTGGCAGCCCAGAAAAATCTGAGATGGCCCGGATTAAAGGGGGAATGGAAGGAAACTGGCTGGGCCTTTGCCGCTCTCAAATTTCCTGGGAAATTTTTCCGGGTTTGGGTTCTTAAGTAGAAAATGGTTCTTAAGAAGAGGCAAAAAAATCTTGAACACACAGTTCTTATCTAGAAAAGTTCTTAAGTAGAGGAGTTCTTATGTAGATGTACCACTGTACCTTATTTAAACAGGCTATACTGTAATAACAAATGGTTCTAAATCTCTCATTATGTTGTGCCTTACCTTCTTTTACCTCAAAGAATCTGGAAGCCATTTGCTTTAGCTGCTTCCAAATATTATTTTACTAACTAGAACTAAAATGATGCTTCATACCACTTTGCTTAGATAGTAGGTGATGACCATTTACTTTATCTCTACATCAATACAGTGGACCAGGCATATTACACTTGTTTCATCTTATAGGACCATGATGGTGAATTTATGACACACGTGCCACAGGTGGCCTCCAGAGCCAATCCAAGGGCAATGTCTCACATGCTGGCCAGGTGATGTTTGGCCTTAAGCCCCCTTAACCCTGCTGTTCTGTTTGGGGCCGAAACGAAGTTTGAGACCCTGTAACAAAAATTTCCTGCATATCTGAAACTTGAAATTACATGACTTTGTCTCATTTGAGGGTTCTTTCTAAGGGGTGGTAGGGTTTTTTTTTGGTTGTTTAGTTTTTACTGGGTGCATTTACTATACACTTGTTCTGTTCCCGGGTCCTTTTGGCCCCGGACTAAAAATGTTGAATTTAGCTACTGTAAGTACTTTTTTTGAATACCTATTGCATTGGTATACTAATTTGAACATTCTTGATTACAAACTAATGAAAATTCACATTACTATACCAATGCTAAAGATATTCAAAAAATTTGAAACTTGCAGCCTAATCTATATATAAAGTGAAAATAATTGCACACAGCTGGGGGGGGGGGCTTTTCTGAGCAAAATAAATAAATAAAAATTATTTTTTTCATTTCATTTTTCATTTGTATGTGATCATGAATGTTCAAATTAGTATACCAATGCAATAGGTATTCAAAAAAAGCACTTACAGTAGCTAAAATCAACATTTTTTAGTCCGGGGTCAAAAGGACCTGGGAAAAGAACAACTGTATAGTAAATGCGAAAAGAACAGCAGGGTTAAGCAGAATCATTTTTTGTGCTGGGATAAGAGACTTCAAAAAAATAACATGCTAGATTGGAATTTTTTTTTAAAGCAGTGGCATAAATTTTCAAAACAAAAATGATTCCTCAGTCATGGGATGTGCAAGAGCTTAAGGCTCATATTTACCTCTTGAACTGCAGGCTTTACATCAACCACTATTATATACCTAAACCTCAGGATTAACAAAATAGAAAGTTAGTGTTAACGCAGAGATTTGTAACAATTAAAATATTCACTTATTTAAAAAGAAAACTATTTAAAGGTGACGAGGGGGAAAAGTGATGTCTAGGTTGAACAAAGGTGTTTGAACAGAGGTCTATAACATACTACAATTGATGTTTCTTAGTGGTCACCAGAGAATTTCCATATTTTGAATAACTGATATTTATAAACTGTAATATCTTTTCAACAATTGTCCAGATCTGCATTTGGAAAGGGTTAATTATTTATTGAATATTTTTTGTGCTGGCAAGATGATGCTGAACTTGATTATATAGCTAATGTGTTGAACCTGGATATGTTAGTATATTTGATATACCGGTATTAGATATGTATCTTTTGTTCAGGAGTAAAGGGTGGCACCAGTTTTGTTGTGTTTTGAATGAATTCTATGTATGGCTGACTGCCCCAGTCAGCATGATTAATAGCTGCAGTTTCTGG
This sequence comes from Erythrolamprus reginae, assembly GCF_031021105.1. Lineage (NCBI taxonomy): Eukaryota > Metazoa > Chordata > Lepidosauria > Squamata > Dipsadidae > Erythrolamprus > Erythrolamprus reginae. The sequence continues at coordinate 92,551,411 of NC_091963.1, read as the reverse complement.
ATTATGTGCGAAGATAACTGAACAAAATGCTCTTCTGTAATCTGTAAACAGATTATCAAGGTGATATTTATTTATTTGTTTGTTTATTTATGTGATATTCCCATTGCTATCTAGGAAATACTGTATTCGGTATACAGTACTAAAATGAAGCTACTATTAAATGTTCCCACAAAGTCACTTATAACTCTAATGACAGAAATGCACTCTGGCTCACTTCTAAATAATTTACCTATTTTTTAAAAAAATATATTTTTATTAATTTTTAACAAATTTAATATACACAACATAAAACAGTGCATAGTGAAAAATGCCCACCACCCCGACACACACATACCGTATATACTCGAGTATAAGCCGACCCGAGTATAAGCCGAGGCACCAGTTTTTGCCACAAAAACCTGGGAAAACTTATTGACCCGAGTATAAGCCGAGGTTAGAAAATGCAGTGGCTACTGGTAACTTATAAAAATGGAAACCAATAAAATTACATTAATTGAGACATCAGTAGATTAAATGTTTTAGAATATTTATTTTAAAGAAAACCAAAATTAGCTCTGTAAATTTAAAAGAGGGTAAATGAAAGAAATCTGGTAATAACAATAAAGTAAAAAGTAAAAAAAGTAGCTCAATCAGCAACCAAGCTAAAACCTATTTCTAAACCTAACCCAGGGGTCTTTAAACTTGACAGTTTTAAGACTAGTGGACTTCAACTCCCAGAATTCCTGCACCAGCCATGCTACTTCAGGAGTAGGAGTTGAAATCCACAAGCCCTAATTTTTCCAGGTTTGAAGACTCTTGCATTTCTAACCCTAACCCAGGGCTCTTTAAACTTGACAGTTTTAAGACTAGTGGACTTCAACTCCCAGAATTCCTGCACCAGCCATGCTACTTCAGGAGTAGGAGTTGAAGTCCACAAGCCCTAATCTTTCCAGGTTTGAAGACTCTTGCATTTCTAACCCTAACCCAGGGCTCTTTAAACTTGAGTTTTTAGAAGCCTGGAGAGAGTTCATGCTGTTTCCCTCCCCCCCCCCTCTTTAGCTTGCTGGCTGGCTCGTTGGCTTGATCTCCCACTCCTGATCCTCCCTCCTCCTCCTCCTCGTCTCCCTTTATTGCCCCATGTGTTGTGCAGGGAAGCAGATTTACTAAAGAGATCCACTTGGGACCGCAACAGGGAAAGGAGGAGGTGGAGAGCCAGAATAGCCCACAGCTGCGTGGGAGGAGGAGGAAAGGAAAGAGCTGCCCTCCTCCTTCCCTACCAAGTGGATCTCTTTAACAAATCTGCTTCTCTCTCCGGCTGGAGGCTTCTAAAGCCTGGAGAGAGTTCATGCCGTCCTGGTCCCTCCCACCCTTTAGCTTGCTGGCTCTCTCCTCCGTCTCCCTTTATTGCCCCATGTGTTGTGCAGGGAAGCAGATTTGCTAAAGAGATCCACTTGGGATGCAACAGGGAAATGAGGCGGAGGAGAGCCAGAATAGCCCACAGCTGCGTGGGAGGAGGAGGAAAGGAAAGAGCTGCCCTCCTCCTCCTTCCATAGCAAGTGGATCTCTTTAACAAATCTGCTTCTCTCTCCAGCTGGAGGCTTCTAAAGCCTGGAGAGAGTTCATGCCGTCCCGGTCCCTCCCACCCTTTAGCTTGCTGGCTCTCTCCTCCGCCTCCCTTTATTGCCCCATGTGCTGTGCAGGGAAGCAGATTTGCTAAAGAGATCCACTTGGGACGCAACAGGGAAATGAGGCGAGGAGAGCCAAAATAGCCTACAACCGCGGGGGAGGAGGAGGAAAGGAAAGAGCTGCCCTCCTCCTCCTTCTCCTACTTAAATCTGCTTCTCTCTCCGGCTGGAGGCTTCTAAAGCCTGGAGAGAGTTCATGCCGTCGCCGTCCTCCCCGTTTAGCTTGCTGGCTGGGCGCCCTCTTGTGGTGATTCGGCGCCCTCTTGTGGTGACTCGAGTATAAGCCGAGGTCGGGTTTTTCAGCCCATTTTTGGGGCTGAAAAACTCGGCTTATACTCGAGTATATACGGTACTCCACCACCATATCAGGGGTGTTTCTTATATAACCCACTTTAAACCAAGAGCAAAATTATCTATTTATATATTACAGAGTGATTCCAATTTATTTCTTGTAGCTTGGTCTCGGATTCTACTCGTCATATATCTTCTTACTTTGTCCCACCGTCCCATCAGTTGTTTCAATTCAGTTTCATTATCCAAATTTATCCTTTTATCCATCATTTCAAATTGAATATGGTCCACCATGTACCTGTACCAATTTTGCATTATCCATTTTGTAGCATCCTTCCAACCCAAAACTATTACCGCCTGAGTGCTTTCTATTGCTTTGTTTTATTTCTCTAAATTCTCCCATCGCATTGCTTTCAACTAATACTGCCATTTCCTTAGTGATTGTCCATTGTATATTTAACATTCTATTTATGTCCTCTTGCACTTTTTGCCAAAATTCCTGCACTATGGGGCATTCCCAAATCATATGCATAAACACTCCTTTATCTTGACAGCCAGGCCAACAATTAATTAGCCCTAACCTTCTGCTGAAAGTGTGCAAGTTGAACGGAGTATAATACCACTTATGTAATATTTTCATTCTCATTTCCCTAATTCTTGTATTCTTAATTTTCCTTATATTTTCTACTGTTTTTTCCATCTCTTGTACCTCTACTTGTATCTCATTTTGCCACCATTTAGTCAATCCTTGAATCGTGTCCCTGTCTGACTGCACTAACAGCTTATATATATTGGTTGCTTGCGCCTTTATACCCTCACTTTTTTCTCTTATTTTCTCTAACCCTGTCTCCTCCCTCAATACTACTTCTTTATTCTCACTTTCATTGAGATATTTACATATTACATTTATTTGTAGCCATCTTTCCTTACCTAACCACCATTCTATATGATTTCTACTTGGCCTGCCATCCTTCTTATATAACTGTTCTATCTTAGTTATCTCTCTTCCCTTCAACTCTGCTATAAACCTATTCAGATTTGTTTCATTATCTCTATTTATTACATAAAGCGATGACAGTTTAGATTTATATAATCCTATTTTCCCCTGCCATTTTTTCCAAATTCCCATAGTCCCTTTCATGGGACCTATTAATTTACCTAAGTCGCTCCTATTCCACTTTATAAAAATTAATTCTCTATTCTTCATCCCGTTTATCTGTTTTTCCAATTTCACCCATTTGTTTTCACATAGTTACAACTCCATTAACCTTTCCATTTGAAAAGCTTCCCTATGCAGCTCCAAACAAGGAACTCCTCATCCCCCCTCTTTTTCATTAGCTATTAACCACTTTTTCCTTATTCTTGGTTTCTTATCTTCTTCAATCCAGTAATTAAGTTTTTTGTCCCACTCTTTAAACTTAAATGTTGCTAGCCCCCCTGACAGCACCTGAAATAGGTACATCATTTTGGGAATTATCATTATTTTTAAAGCTCTTATTTTAGATATTCTCCTTAGCTTTTTCTCTTTCCAGCTCCTCATCTGTTTCAACATTTTCCTCCATATTAATCTATAATTCCCCTCCTCAATTTTCACTGGGTTTCTCAATAACCAAATTCCCAAATATTTAATTTTTTTTAGTCCTAATTTCAACCCTGATTCTTTCCTAATTTCTATCTGCTCTCTCGGACCTGTATTTAAAAACATAATCTCTGATTTTTCCATATTAACCGACAGTCCCAATTCCTGTTTAAACTCTTGTAAAATATTTCTTATATCTTTAATCATCTCCATTGGAGTCTGGGTCAATGTAATTGCATCATCTGCAAATAAGTTTATTTTCATTTCTAATTCCCCTATTCTATATCCTGCCCAGGTGTTATCTTGTCTTATCTTATTAGCTAAGACTTCTATTGCTATTACAAATAATTTGGGAGATAAAGGACATCACTGCTTGGTGCCATTTAATATTTTAATTCTCTGCGTTCTTTGTCCATTCACTCTTATATACGCTTCATTCCCTTTATAAATCTCTTTTATAGTTTCACAAAATTTATCCCCCATATTTAGTTCCTTACATAATTTATATAAATAGCTATGGTTAACTTTATCAAAAGCTTTATACACATCTAATTTTAAAATTCCCAATTTCCTTTTAGTAACGGTAGCATGGTGCATCACACTTATTACATTTCTAATTGGTTCGCTTATTTTCCTTAACTTCACATATCCATATTGATCCTCTTCAATTATTTTTGGTAAAATATTTTCTAGTCTATTTGCCAATATTTTCATAAATATTTTATAATCTTGATTTACCAAACTGATAGGACGGTAGGACCCAGGCTCTCTTAAATCTCGACCCATCTTCAGGATAGTAACAATCTCTGAAAGCTTCCATGTCTGCGGGATATCACGATTTAACAATATATTATTAAACAGTTTCCCCAAATGCGGCAACAATACATTATATAAGTTTTATAAAATTCCCCTGTAAACCCATCTGGGCCTGGTGCTTTGGCTTGTTTTAACCCTTTAATTACTCTAGCAATTTCATCATGTGTAATTTCTGCATTCAATATTTGTTTATCTTCTTCACTTACTATTTTCCCAACATTGAGGACTCCTATCTTCACCTGCTCCTCTTTATACAAATCTTCATAATATTTCCCCATTATCTTCCCTAGCTGCTCTTTACCATATCTAACCACTCCACTAGAGTCTCTCAATGCTAAAATACATTATTTTTCTTTCCTCTTCTTCAAATATCTGGTAATTTGCTGCATTGATACCTATTTTTTTCACTAAGGGAATCGGTGGAAGTGATGTGCCGGTGCCTGGAGGCTGTTGGGGCCTGGATGGGTGTCAACAGACTCAAACTCAACCCGGATAAGACGGAGTGGCTGTGGGTTTTGCCTCCCAAGGACAATTCCATCTGTCCGTCCATTACCCTGGGGGGGGGGATTATTGACCCCCTCAGAGAGGGTCCGCAACTTGGGCGTCCTCCTCGATCCACAGCTCACATTAGAAAACCATCTCTCAGCTGTGGCGAGGGGGGCGTTTGCCCAGGTTCGCCTGGTGCACCAGTTGCGGCCCTATCTGGACCGGGACTCATTGCTCACAGTCACTCATGCCCTCATCACCTCGAGGTTCGACTACTGTAATGCTCTCTACATGGGGCTACCTTTGAAAAGTGTTCGGAAACTTCAGATCGTGCAGAATGCAGCTGCGAGAGCAGTCATGGGCTTACCTAGATACGCCCATGTTTCACCATCACTCCGCAGTCTGCATTGGCTGCCGATCAATTTCCGGTCACAATTCAAAGTGTTGGTTATGACCTTTAAAGCCCTTCATGGCATCGGACCAGAATATCTCCGAGACCGCCTCCTGCCGCACGAATCCCAGCGACCGATTAGGTCCCACAGAGTGGGCCTTCTCCGGGTCCCGTCAACTAAACAATGCCAGTTGGCGGGTCCCAGGGGAAGAGCCTTCTCTGTGGCGGCGCCGGCTCTCTGGAACCAACTCCCCCCGGAGATTAGAACTGCCCCTACTCTTCCTGCCTTCCGAAAACTCCTTAAGACTCACCTTTGCCGTCAGGCATGGGGAAACTAAACATCTCCCCTGGGCATGTTAATTTATACATGGTATGCTTGTGTGTGTGTTTGCTACTACATGGGGTTTTTCTTAAATAATTAAATATTTTAATTAATTGGATTGTTGTGACTGTTTTTACTTGTTGTGAGCCGCCCCGAGTCTTTGGAGAGGGGCGGCATACAAGTCCAACTAATAAATAAATAAATAAATAAAACCCAAGGTAGAACAGAAATAAATCAACGGCTGCCGTTGCTTCGGATGTCACAAGGAAAGAGCTAGATGTTTTTTGTGTACATCCTTGTCCTTAAAATCCTAAATATAATCTCTAGAAACTTAATCTATATGTTATAAATATACTGCAACAACATACAATACAGTAATAGCTTATAGTACCATCTACAAAAGATTTGAAATTCCAAATGTTACTTTCAAGTCCTGTTTTACCAATAGAAATTGAACTACTCTGTGTGCTCCAAATGCAAAACCTTAACAGAACAATAAAAATGTTGAGTGATTTCCTATTAATCAGGATTGATCTTAATATTGAGTCTGGTCTCTGCAGTGAAAGCTTGATTCCATGAAACCAAATTTTACCACATACTGGTAAGTGACTATATGACTATGATAAAGCTCATTTTAAACAACATTTTTAACAAAAAAAAATGAATAAATAGATATGACTATGATAAAGGTCATTTTTAACAACTCCTGAACACTGATTGGATTGAAAGTATGTTTTGATCTATTCTGATTACCGTATACCATGGATGTTGATGTGAATGATGTAAAAGCAAAAAAATAATGATAAATAGTCATAAATCAGGTACAGGTTTTATATTATCAGTCGGAGTAAATTAGGTTTTAGTTTTGGAGTTTGAAGAACATTGGTAATTCTTTCTTGTGGGTTTCAATATTACTATGCTTATGATGTAAAATACCATAAAAAGGAAAACAACTTTCCATGTCAAATGAATATATCTAGACTAAAACCAAATGAACAAAATACTTTTGTTGTAGTTTCTGCTTGTAACATAGTGTGCTCTTACTTATAGTTGTGTGCATTGGGTTGTCATTTTAATTTTGAATAAAGAAGTGCTTCAGTTAAAATCATGTTATAACATGTAGTATGTAGTAAATATGGGCATGATTATAGTCACATTACTGTATCCTCACAATATCCAATCTCTTTAAGTTTGCTGAATCCTGCTCATGAAAGTTCTTAGGTATAGGATAAACAAAAGCTTAATTTAACAGCATAAAAGATTTGTGTCATGCATCTAAAGTCATAACAAAGTAATTGCCTAATCATTTAATAGAGTTTGATAATTAGTTTGACAATTTATAAAATTTCATGTTCATTTTAAAAGTATTTTAATTGGCTAAAATACTCAGTTAAAATTATTTATTGGGCTAGGTAAAATTGCTTTGTAGTGCTAGATTTCCAGTTTGATTAGAAACTGAGGTTGTATTTAAGTGCAATGTATTTTTTATTTTTCCCTAATTCAACTATTCTGATACCAAGATTTTATAATTAATTTTTTTTGTGAAGTATTTCCTCCCCTCCTCCCCATTTGTATGTGTCTCTCTATGTGTTATAACTAATATAAAATTGGGATGAGTAATGCCAACTACTGGTATTATAAAAATAACGTGTGAAAAAGAGATTTTAAAATATAGCCAGAATTAAAATATGGTACATTTTCCCTTGTATTCATTCAGAAGAGGGAGGCAGATTAACAGGAACTCTTTTAAATTAAATTAAATTAGTATAACTACTGTAATCATGATGTTATGCTGCGTTTTAAAGATCCGCCCTATTTAAAATATTCTGCTAAGAGGAGGCATATTTTTACCTTGAGTATAAACTCTGGTTGATACTTAGGAGCCTTGTCTTGCTTTGCAGTTCTGTCGGTGAGTTTTACCAGGAGTTGCTCTGTAAGTTACAGGACATTTCACTTTGCTTGGGATCTCAGCTACTGAGGTGTGACATCTGAATATGATAGGCTATCTATTTTAGACACTAGGAATGTATTTGTGATTAGCAAGACATAGTTGCTGAAAGAATTAACTTGGCATCTCTTTCAAACAGCTTAGTAGTACCAAGTGAGTTTATAAGTATTTTTAATTTTTAACAAAATTAATTCAAATTTTATAAAATACATTTTTTTACTGAATTAGAATAAAAAAAATGGGTGTCTTGCATGGTTCTAGTTTTATATTGGGGATAATTTTTTTTTTCTGGCAAAATGTTTTAAAGCTTTTTTGAATAAGTAAAAAAAAGTTGAATTCTGACAAAGGTTTAAGTTTCTTTTCTTGATATAGAAAGGATTTCCACCCTGATAAATGTAGATGTATTTATCTCATAAATTATGTAGGTTTGTGTGCATCTGTCATATTTAACTATTGTGTATGTGTGTGTCATACTGAAGGTTGGCTTGCAATTAAAAATATATTGACATATCTGATAATGATGACTAATATAAACATAGTTCTAAAAGATTGACAAAATTTATTTAGTAATAAATTACTTAAAAGATCTAGAAATTTATATAAAACATCCCTATGGTCCAGACAAAGCTGAGTATATTGAAGATTTAATTATCAAAGGTAAAGTTACCTTATAACTCAGTCTGTTACTTTTATAAAAGTATCTGTAATTAGGAGCTAATAGTCAAAAGTTAGTCTGCATGATAGATTGTATGTTATTTCTCAGAATTTATACCTGCTTCTTCTAAGAAACAAATGCTTTTTAGTTGATTCTTAAGGGCAATTACACAGGGATATCAATGGTTACTAAAGTTTAAAAAATGACAAAATAGATGTATCAATTGGCAGGAGTTACCCCTATATAATTAGACTATCATTAATAATAAACTGGAATTCTCCATCATGGAATGTAGGCATGATGGAACATATCTGTCTTTAAAAATCTTGCAAAGCACTTATAGTTATTAATCTGCATCCTGTAAACAAACTCCATATATCAGCAGGATTTATCCTGAAATTCTATCAAATAAAACTTAAGGATAACAATTGCAATTTGTTTATAGTTGTTGGTTTGCTTTTGGATACAGTATTTACTGACAATAAACTGCCTTTCCATGAATTCTAAACTTGGCTCTATAAACATCTTGCATGACTAAGCATCTTTACCTCTGACACTATCTTTGTCTTGACTATGCCTTTTCAAGGGTTGAAAACATAAAATTAGCGCTAAGTTTGCCTTTTATATTTCCTGAATTTTTAAATTTTCTGATTTAAAAAAAACATATCTAATAAAAATGAACTTTAAATTTGTCTGCTGTATTTTTCCTAAAACCACTGAGACCTGGTGCCTGCTTAATGTTTTATAATCTTAAAGATTATTTGTCTGAATGGTGCTTAAAATGTAGTGCTGACACTTTATAATCCAAATACAGGTAGTCCACAATTTATGACCACAATTGAGCCCAAAATTTATGCAGTTAAGTGAGACATTTGTTAAATGAGTTTTGCCCCATTTTATGACTTTTCTAGCCAAAGTTAAGTGAATCATTGCAGTTGTTAAGTTAGTGACATTGTTAATTGAATTGAATTGACTTTGTTTGTCAGAAAGACATAAACGAGAAACACATGACCCAGGACATTGCAGTTGTCATAAATAAGAACCGATTGCATGCAAATTTTGATCACATGACCATAGGGAATGCTGCAATAGTCATAAATTCAAAAAATGGTCATGCATCACTTTTTCAGTGCTGTTGTAATTTTGAGCAGTCACTAAATAAATTGTTGTAAGTAGAGGACTACCTGTATCAGTGGGTTGGGGGAGAGAAAATTGTCTGTGAAGTTATATAAAACTGTTAAACATGGAGCATTGATAAAAGTATGGAGCCAATATTCCTAGTAAGAAAATACTTCCTCCATCTTTATTTTGTTTAAATATGTAAGACTTTGGAAGACTGTATGTAATAGAAATAAATATATTAGTAGCTCTTTTTAAATTTGCGTGCCTTAAATGTGTTTAATTAAAATTTGTTTTTCATAAAGTCAAATTAAGATACTTGCTGCACTAATTTAACTAGAGGAACTGGGTGGACCAAAATTTACATTATATAATAATATATAATTTTACAATAGTTCCAATAACATGGAAACAAACTTGATTTTTTAAATGGTTTTTTAATGCTTAATGAAACAATTTTTGTTAAGTCACTAAGTTTTCCAATAATATAGAAATATATAATGAAATAATATTTTATAATATGAGTTGCTTTGTTTAGGCATAAATTAAATTTTGAATTGGCAAGAAGAATTGAAAGAGAAATTGGTAAGTAATTGGGGAGGCACAATGCTTTTATTTTGAGAATGTGGAAAATGGTGCTATCTTAGAGGGATTGTGGACATGGGAGAGGAAATTAGTAAGATATTTTTTTTAAATGAAATGGTGTTGCCAAATATTACATTTGAGGACTACTTAGTTTATGAGATGAGATTGAAGAAGTGCTAGAGGGAGAAGAAATGGGGAAAAAACAATCTTTGTAGGGTATCCTTAGATGTAGACTTCAGGTTTTAAGGAAGATAGGGTAGAATTTTTCAGCATTGATGAAAGTTAGGCAACGAAATGTTTTCTAGCAAATAACCAAGCTCGGAAAACACCAAGGACTCCAATGGTGGAGAATGAATGTGTCATTTATTTTTATTATAATTTGGTATCTCTTCTCTCTCCCTTTCTCATACATATTTGTTATACTTGTGGTATCTTCTTATCTCTATGGAATTTGTGTTGAAAAGTGATGCTACTCTAGAAGGCCAAAGGATGCTATGTATGCCTGCTATGTCTGATAAGTTATCCATGAATGTGTTCTAAAGTTGAAATTAAAACATTTATTTAAATCGTTACTGCCAGCAGAATGATACAAAAAAAAATCTAAACTATTCAGTAGCAAAATACTGTGATTACAAACTGGTGGGAATATCATTTCAGATTAATGTTAGACTGATAGTCTTAAAGAAGATTGATTGATTGATTGATTGATTGATTGATTGATTGTGCTTATATGCTGCCCAACTACCAAAGGACTCTGGGCAGCTTACAATAAATAAGTACAATGTATAAAAGCAGCATAAAACATTAATAATGTGTTTTCTTTGAAGTTGTCATTCTGCATGTATTTATGAGTTGAATTTTTTTTTCAAGGTTTTTTTTTCTGGCTTTTGTGATGCACTTTGAACGATTCTGATATATTCTATCTCTCATATATATCGTCTAGCTGAATACCTGTGCTTTGTAACGAAACTAGGTGATTGGGTTTGATAAATCGACACAGCTTGAAAATTAATGTGTAATTATGATCGTCCTCCCCTCTCCCCTTCTCTACCTCAGCCTTGCCCCACAGAAGCCTCTCCTATGCTATCCTGTTCTATCCAAAGTTATTTTCAAGTTGGGAGGGGGAGTAATGTCTAACTAATTAGCTTTGATCCTGAACAGACTCCTCCTTGTTTCTTATTATGGATAATGGAGAGAGCCGGGGTGGCGCAGCAGGTAGAGTGCTGTATTGCAGGCCACTAAAGCTGACTGTAGATCTGAAGGTCAGCGGTTCAAATCTCATCACTGGCTCAAGGTTGACTCAGCCTTCCATCCTTTCGAGGTGGGTAAAATGAGGACCCGGATTGTGGGGCCAATAGCCTAGCTCTGTTAAAAAGTACTATTGCTAACATGTAAGCCGCCCTGAGTCTAAGGAGAAGGGTGGCATAAAAATCGAATGAATGAATGAATGAATGGGAAATATATTTTATACAATTTTACATAGAAAACAACCATACAGTAAAGGTTAGAGAGACCAAGGTTTAATTCCTATTTAACTATAAAATTGATGAAATTTGAATCAATCACTTTCTCTCATTCTAAGCATGGAAGTATTAAAAATATACATGAGAAATAAATGAAATAAATTATGCGCTACAAGTAAATCTATAGTAGATAATTCAAACATTTTTCTAACTGTTTTTCCCCCGGTGTACTGAGCAAAGAATCCAAGGAAAGGGTTAACTCTGCTTTTCTTGCCCAGAACTGAGTCAATCAAACTGGCCACAGCTCCTATGCATGCGAGTTCCCAGTTTCAATTCAGTCCTTGTCCAGCAGAAACGTATTGTGATGATTAGAGTCAGACTTTGAAAATTTCCATTTCCTGGGATTCTTTGAGCTAGATAAGTGTGTGGATTCAGGCTTGATTGCAGAAGGAGCAGTTTAGGGGGTGAGTTCCCAGTCCATCTCGTAAGCCATTAGGCCGGCTCAGCAAAGAGCCAAGGCTCCTGCCTTTTCCACCCTTGAGAGAAGGAGGGATAAATCACTGATTCGGTTCATTTAAAAGAGCCGAGGCCCCTGGCACAGTCCTGCAGTCGCAGAGGGAACTCAGTCACTGCTCGTAGTTTTACCCAGGCATACTTCTAGTGGCAAGTGTGATTGGCACTATTATAGGCAAGGCAGCAGAGCTCTTTAGAATGAGCCTGCTGGTGATTGGAAGCCCCGTACGCCCAAATGGCGACTCCCACACCTACAGGGAGTCAGGAAGAGCCGGGTGTGAGCAGGGTAGGCAGGGATGTCCCTGCAAAGACCCATCAGCAAGAGGAAGTTCCTCAGGCTAAAGAACGGCTATTAAAGGAGCAGCAGCACGAATCACAGCTAAAGCCTTGTTAGCTAAGAAGGAGAGTAAGGCGGAAAAAAGGATGCCAGAACGTTATCGATAAGGAAATGGCCAAAGCAGAAAGAGCTTCTAGGTGCCAGGGACAAGACAGCCACATACCTCATGGGGTGAAGCTCCAGCACCTTTGGAATGGAGCCTCTGCAACCTCCCAGTGAGATCTCTCAACTGCATTCTCTCAGCTTCCATGCCTAGTCACCAGATGGCACCAGTGGACAAGCCTTTCAGTCCTTAAAGAGCAGGAGAGGAAAATTTCTCATGACAGCAACCCCTCATTTGCCTGCTTCAGAAACAAACTGGTTCCATCCTCCTAGGACCATGATGGCAAACCTATGCCACATGTACCACAAGTGGCACACCGAGCCATATCTAAGGGCTTGCAAGGTGTTGCCCTATATCAGCTCCAATGCTCATGCATATGCTGGCCAGCTGATTTTCAACCATCTGGAAGCGGGAGGGCATTTTTGTCCTCTAGGCTTCAGGAAAGCTTTCTCCAAAAGCTATGCATGTGTGCTGAACAGTGGAGTGTCTGGACTGCCGGCGAGACGATGCCAGCCATTTCCTGGTGGCAGAACAGCTGCTGGTGAGACTATGCCAGCCATTTCCTGGCGGCAGAACAGCGATGAAGGCACGCCAAAGGTAAGGGACAGGGACACCAACAGAGCTGGAGTCAGTCTGCGAGGAAGTGACAGGAAACTCAATTTTGCCTGAAACAATGGATGCTCATTGGGGTCTGGGATTTTTTGGTGGGGGAGCTCAATAACAATATCCCGAGGGAGAGAAGGGACTAGGAAGCCCGAGGAAGAGGGGATAAGAGATGTTTCTGTGGGGCAAGACAGAGGGAGAGAAAGGGATAGGATAGGAAAGGCTTCTGCTTGGAGGAATATTGTCCATGGGGTCGTGATGGGTCAGACACAACTTCACAACAAACAACAAAAATAGACTTATGGTTTTTAATGTAACATAGCAGCTATGTTAGTTACTTTATTTAGAACTAGAAGCTTTCTCCAAAATAAGATTTGGAATGAGAGTTTCTGAAGTTTTCGGTTTCTTCTTATCTACCCATCTAATATTTATTCGGGTGATTACTTCTTAGAAATTATCACATACTAAAGCATCCATACATTTTTTCTGTTTAATATAAGCTATCAACATCTTGTTAGAGAGTCCTTGGGCCTTCCTTCCACATAATCTTGCACATGGACTGACTCATCCCTAGAATTATGAAATATGATTCTCCGTACTAAAGGAGTGGGTCCAGCAGTCACATGGGTTGCTCCTGTCCAATCCGGTGGGACTGAGCCTAGTATTAAAAAAGCCTGCTGGATCCGCCCCTTCCCCAGAATTCGCTCAGTCCGTGATCCTTCACGGTCGTGTGATAGCTCGTTCTCTCTCAAACACCTTCCCTTCGACTCCTTTCTTCAAAAACAGTAAGAAATTTCCATTATTTTAGCTTGCCGGCAGTGGTTTTTTTCTCAGCCCTACAGGGCTTCGAGTTGGGGGAGGAGTAGCGGCACAGCCAATTCCCGGTCTTTTCCCTCTGTGCTGTGCTGGGGCCGGCTCGGAATTTTACATATTCCCACGGCCTGGAGGTCCTGCCGAGGCAAGCCACAGTCATAAATTATCAAGGGCTATTTACCTCCCGCGGTGTGGGACTTAACCGTCTCCCGGACTTAGTTTTCCTCTCCGTTTGTAACAGATACGGAGCGGTTGATTTGGCGCGAAGGCTCTCGTGCCCTGTAACTCGCACTTTCGGTTTTGCCCGGCTTGGTCAGCCATTAGTGCGTTCAGTCCGCCGCTTGACCCTGGAATTGCTGTGAGTCCCTCAGGCCTATTCTCCACGGAAGTGGCCTCCAACCAGTGTGCCTTGGTTTTTTCTTCTTAATTTAAGTTTCGTGAGGCCTGCCACGCTGCATTTAGGGACACGAACTCTGGTTCCGTCCAGATTGGCCCTAAGTCGCAGCCGCTCCTGGGCCTAGGAGCAGGGTCATTTCTCCTCTTGGGAAAGCTCACAAAATCCTTCTCCCCCCTAATTTCTTGGCTCTAGCCTTGTCTTCTGTAATTTGTTCAGACTATGGCTTCTTTTCCCAAGAGAGGCACAAATAAAGGTCCCAAAGAGGTTAGGCCTACTAGTGATGAATCTAATATCCCCCAGGCCTCTTCCTACTCTTCTTCAGGGGCCCATTCCCTGGCTAAGACCACTAGGGCTGAGAAGAGAAGGGACCTAGCCCTACAAAAAATATATTATAAATCAGCCAAACGTTTAAAGGTGCAGGCCCAAGTGCATTCAACCCCCCCGGGGGCTTCTAACTTGCCTCTCTCTGGGGTTCCTGTGCTTTCTCTGGATGAGCCAAACCTAAATCCACCCCAACCTAACTTATGGGGCTTAGGTCCAGAGGAGCCAGATATTACTGAGGATTCCTCCCAGCCAGATCCTTCTCAGGCCTTCAGGGATCCCTCTAATTTTCCGGCTGATATTTCTACCTTGTCTCCGGAGTTTCAGCCTATATTGTCTGTCTTGACTAAAACCATTGATGCTAAACTCTCGGCTTTCAATGTTCCTTCCTTGTCTCATTCTCTACCTCGCCCCTCCCGTCCCGTGGGTTCTCCTTCTTCCTACAGAGCCCCACTCACAGAGGATTTTGATTCCTCTGATGAAGAGGACGTGGATGCAGAGGAGGATGATGTCCCCTTTCAACGTCTGTCGGAAGATGAGGAATCTCAAATTAAGATACCAGCCCCAGCTGCTATATTTCCATCGCAGCTCTTCAAATCTCTCCTTCTCAAGGCAAGGGCATCTACGGGGCTAGCCGCACAGAAAAAGCAGGCCACTCCTTCCACAGACCCTCCGGAGAAAAATCTTCCTTATTTCATGGATGAACAGGAAGACAATGAGGTAATTCCTATGCCCAAACTATTTAGGGACGCCCTGCTTAAGCAGTGGGACCATCCTACCTCTGGCTTCTCCCCCACTTCTAAGGACAAGAAGTTGTACAAGCTCTCCCCCTCTTACAAGGAGCTGCTCACCTGTCCTAAACCAGATGAGCCGGTTAAGACCCTGCATTCGACAGCTGCCATGCCTGGTGAAGCAGAGGAGGTCCTCCGTCCTGAAGACAAGCGCCTTGAGCAAATGCTCAAGAGAGGATTCTTCGCAGACGCATGGGCCATTAAGAGTGCAGCGGCAGCATCCTTCTTCTCCAGAGCTATGCTCTTGTGGCTTCGCCAGCTCCAACAACACTTGCCTCCAGATGACCTTCGAGGTCAACAAGATTTCAACAAAATCTTCGCAGCTGCCCAATACATAGCGGATGCTACTCTCCAATCTTCCAGGTTTGCAGCCAGGTCTATAGCGGCCTCCACTACGGCCAGAAGACTTCTATGGCTCCGTCCCTGGCAAGCGGGAGTAAGACAGAAGTGGCAACTTGCCAGGGGTCCTCTGAAACGCAATCTCCTTTTCGGAGATCTCCTGGACCCTCTCCTTACAGAGACCAAGGATAAGAAAAGGGTCTTGGGCCCTACCACTAAGAAGGCCCCTAAACCACAGTCCTAGGTTCAAGGCTTCGCCTTTCAAAGGAATCCAGGTCAGTATTCCCCTCGTTTTCGAACCCAACCTAGTATCTCTAGGGCAGGGGTTCCCGTTACCAGAGAGGATCCTCCTCTTCCAGAGCTTCCAAGAAGTCCAGATGGTGAGTATCCATCCTTCCCTATTGGAGGTCGCCTGGCTTGGTTTTTCCTCTGCCTGGCTCCGTTCTTGTCAGGATCCCTGGGTCATCGACATTATAGAACAGGGCCTTCACTTAGAGTTCATTTCCCCCCTAAGCAAGCTCTTCTTCATCTCGTTTCCGAATGAAGGAAGCTATCTCCCATTTGTTAGCTATTAGAGCTTTCCAACCGGTCCCCTCTCTCCTGAGAGGCTCAGGCTTTTACTCCACCCTCTTCATGGTTCCTAGGACCTCTGGAGGCTGGAGAGCCATCCTAGACCTTAAAAAAATTGAACCTATTCATTAGGTATAGGTTATTTAAAATGCATTCCCTATCCTCCATCCTAGCCGCCCTGCACCCTGGGGATTTCATGGTTTCCCTGGATCTTACAGAGGCCCACCTACATATCCTCCATTACCACAGGCCACAGGAAATTCTTACGTTTTACCTTCAAGGCAAACATTTCCAGTATACGGCCATGCCATTTGGGCCCTCATCGGCTCCCAGAGTCTTTTCTAAGCTCTTGGGTTTCTTGGCGGCTCATATCCGGGCCACGCCCCTCCTTATTTTATGTTATCTAGATGACATTTTAGTTCATGGAGACTCTAGGGATGGAGTGGTTGCAGATCTCTCTTCCACTATGTCGGTCCTTCAGAACCATGGTTTTTTCTATTAACTTCAAAAAGAGCCACCTTATCCCAACTACTTCTATTCTACATCTGGGAACTACCTTTAACTCTGAAATATCCCAGGTTTTTCTCTCTCCCGAGAGAAAACACAGTATGTTGGATCTCATTGCTCGCACTCTATCTCAGCAATCTGCCCCCTTTGTCACCCTATCTTCCCTGCTGGGGAAGATGGTGTCATGCGTTGGCATCGTTCCCTGGGCTCGTCTCCATGCTAGGGAACTACAGTGGCTTCTGTTACCATTCCAGAGATCGGGGCACAGCAACTCACTCGTCGCATCGCCATCCCTCCGACAGTTCGCAGATTCCTCAAGGGGTGGACTTCTCCAGTCCTAAACAAGGGATCTCCTTTCAGGTGCCCGGACCAGTTTGTGGTCACCACAGATGCCAGCCTTTCCGGCTGGGGTGCCCCTGACCAGGGCCTAATAGCCCAAGGCACGTGGTCACCAGAGGAAGCTTCCAGGCCCATCAATTGGCTAGAACTCAGAGCAGTGTCTTTAGCCCTAAAACAATTCAAACCTCACATCTCCAACCAGCATGTGCTGATTCTTACCGACAACTTAGCCATAAAGAGTCACATCTGCAGACAGGGAGGCACAAGATCCAAGTCTCTCATGAGGGAGGCCCTAAATTAGGGTTTTGGGCGGAGGAACATCTCCAGTCGCTTCTAGCAGACCACATCTCGGGCAGTCTCAATGTCCAAGCGGACTGGCTCTCGCGGGCGACCATAGATCCAGGAGAGTGGAGTCTCCATCACGCACTGTGCCACCCACTCTGCCTCAGATTCGGCCTTCCAGTGCTGGATCTATTTGCGTCAAAGTCAATGCCCAGCTCCCTCGCTCTTCCTCAAGGTTTTCATCCCCGAGAGCGGAAGAGATCAATGTTCCCAGGTCCTCTTGGGCTCCAGGGCTACTGTACGCCTTTCCTCCAATCCCAATTCTTCCAGACCACAAAATTATTCTGGAGAAGGCCCAAGTAATTCTAATCGCCCCCCATTGGCCCCGCAGGCCATGGTTTGCGGATCTTCAGAAGCTGTCCGCGCAGGCTCCCGGGCGTTTCCCCGTTTCGGACGATATGTTGCGGCAGGGAGCCTCTTTTCATCCAGACCCGGAGTAGTTCCACCTCACTGCCTGGCTATTATCAGGAGAGACCTAGACCTGCGAGGATACGACCCTGACACAGTGGAAATCATCCTTAAATCTAGAAGTAGGTCTACCAGTCGGATATACGACCGCACGTGGTCCAAATTCCACCAGTGGTGCTCTCAGGAGGGCTTATCTCCCCTGTGTCTTCCCATCCACAGGATAATTGCCTTCCTAATGTAGGTTTTCCACCAAGGTCTCTCCACCAGCTCCATCCGTCGCCAATTAACTGCTATCGCTTCTGTCTTGGCGGGACCTCGCAGGCAGTCTCTCCGCTCCTTTCCGGAAGTCCAACAATTTCTCAGCGGAGTGGCCAACATCAGGCCCTCTAAGGTCCACAGATATCCTTCCTGGGACTTGCCACGGGTTCGATATTCCCTTACTCAGGCACCCTACGAACTCCTGAAATCTGCGTCCCTCAGGTACCTATATTTCAAGGTAGATTTCCTGGTGGCGATTTCATCCGCCCGACGCATCTCTGAGTTGGCAGTCCTTTCTATCAGACAGGACCTCTGTCAGTTCCACCAGGACAAAGTGGTTCTGCGACTGGATCCCACCTTTCTACCCAAGGTTAGTTCCATGTTCCACAGATCCCAGGATATTGTCTTTCCTTCTTTCTGTCTCCAACTAGAGCATCCCTTGGCAATTAGATGGCACACTCTGGATCTCACAAGAGCGCTAAAGATTTATATCCAACGCACAAGACCTTTCGAAGGTCTGAGGCACTCGTCGTGACCTACCATCCCAGATCCCTGGGAGCCAAAGCATCATCATCTGTAATTGGCCGTTGGATCAGCGGCACCATTGCAAAAGCTTATGAGTCAGCCTCCCTTCCTATTCCATGGAATATCACCGCGCACTCTACCAGAAGTGTTGCCACATCTGCCGCTTGGGCAACTCAAGCTCCGTTGGAAGAAGTGTGCAAAGCAGCCACTTGGGCCTCGCCAAATTCCTTCATCAGACACTACAAAATAGATACGTACTCCTCAGCAGATGCTGCCTTCGGCAGAAGGGTACTCCAATCCGTTATTTCTCACAAGGGCAATCTAACCCCGCCCTAGGGACCTATCTCTTGGGTATGTCCCATGTGACTGCTGGACCCACTCCTTTAGTACGGAGAATAGGCGTTGATCGCTTACCTGAACGCCTCTTCTCGTACGGTGAGTGGGTACAGCAGTCACCTCCCTCCCTTTGTGTGGTGTACGTCATCTCTATCACCTTCTTTCTACCTTTCTACTAACACATGAGAGATGAACACTTTTGAGCTTCACAACTGAGCCTAGTCTACGGATTCGCGAATTCTGGGGAAGGGGCGGATCCAGCAGGCTTTTTTAATACTAGGCTCAGTCCCACCGGATTGGACAGGAGCAACCCATGTGACTGCTGTACCCACTCACCGTACGAGAAGAGGCGTTCAGGTAAGCGATCAACGCCTATTTTCTTGCTACTTGTGATTAGGATTTTTGCCTAAATAAATGTGAGCAGCCTTTGGAACAAAACCATTTTTTGGCAGCTATTGGATCATAGTGGACTGCGCCTCTGATTTTTGACAATACAGTGGTCCCTCTACTTAGGAACGCTTCTACTTAAGAACTTTTCTAGATAAGAACCGGGTATTCAAGATTTTTTTGCCTCCTCTTAAGAACCATTTCTACTTAAGAACCCGAGCCTGGAAAAATTTCCCAGGAACTTTGAGAGTAGCACGAAGACCAGGCTAGTTTCTGCTATTCCCCCTTTAATCCCAGCCATCTTGGGCTTTTCTGGGCTGCCAGGGGAGCCTTTCGGGGGCACTAAAGGAGGCTTTGGCAGTCCAGAGCGAACAAAGCATTTTCCTTTCTCTGGGCGCTTGGAGAGGGAATAAACCTCTGCCAGCACCCAGAGAAAAGAAATGCTCCCTTGGCCCTGGGCAGCAACTGTCCTCCTCCTCTTCCTCCTCCTCCTCTCACCCAAATTCCAAGCTTTTATTTCTTTCCTAATGTGTTTGCATACATATTGCTTTTGCTTTTACATTTTCTTTTACATTGATTCCTATGGGAAAAATTGCTTCTACTTACAAACTTTTCTACTTAAAAACCTGGTCACAGAAGAAATTAAGTTCTTAAGTAAAGGTACCACTGTATATCTGCAAAAAATGAGTGGTATAATTTCCCACTATTTGACGCAGTTTTATTTAGTTTCACAATTTCTTCCTTAGAGTAGTGGCAAGTATAATGAATTGCATTAAAATTACAACTGCTTTATCTTTTTGAGTGTCTAAAATCTTTTAGAGGGAAAAAATAACAATAAAACTAGGATAAGGTGGCTGCATAAGTGTTCATGCCATCTTATAGATAGGTATGTGGCTGTGGTCAGAGTTAACCAATCACATTCAGATTGATGGTAAATAGTAGTCAATATACCCTTGCTATCAATTAAAGTGACTCTGACCAAGGCCTTATAAAGTTCGGTTGTTCTAGTATGATATTTATGACATTTAATTCAGTTGCTCTTTACAGCAGCAGCTATGATTGCAAAGATTGATTGATTGATTGGACTTATATGCCAGCCCTCTGCGTGGACTCAGGGCAGTTCACAACATATCAATAACCAAACAGTATACAATAGTACAGCTAGATCCAATTAATATAAACATTTAATTTAAAACATTATAAAAAAGCTAAACATTAAAATCATTCATACGATTACAACCGTAAGCATACTAAACATTCAATGGCCAGAGGCTGGGATCTGATGCCCCCATGCCTGACAGCATAAATAGGCTTTCAGGTTCTTACGAAAGGCAAGGCGGGTGGGGGTAGTATGAATCACCGGAGGAAGCTGACTCCAGAGGGATTTTACAAGGCATCAAGGGTATCTCATAGGATGATATCAATCAGGAGAAAGGCACAACAATTTTCCAAGATTTTGACTCTCCCAGGGGTGAGCAAGCTTAAAACACCCAAAGAGCCATTTGACCCATTTTCCACACAGAACAAAACACTGGGAGCCAAAAAATCTGGGCATGGCCAACTCAACGTCACACACTCCCACCCAGTCATATGATCTCCTTTCACATCTTTTTTTCCTTCTTCCCATCCTCTTTCCTGTAATTTTACTTTCCTTCCTTCTCTTTTGATTTTACCTTCCTTCCGCCTCCTGATTTTAATCTTCCTTCTAATTTCACCTTCCTTCCCCCTCCTGTGATCTTATCTACTTTCCTTCTTTCCCCTCCTGATTTTTCCTTTCTTCCTCTCCAGAATTCACCTTCCTTCCATCCACCCTCTTCTAATTTCCCCTTCCTTCCTTCCTTCCTTCCTTCCTTCCTTCCTTCCTTCCTTCCTTCCTTCCTTTCCTTCCTCATTTTTTTCCTTCCTTCCTTCCTTCCTTCCTTCCTTCCTTCCTTCCTTCCTTCCTTCCTTCCTTCCTTCCCAATTTCACTTCCCTTCCCAGAAACATTATCCTGTCTTCTCTGTCCAGAGCATTCCACTACAAAAACATACCTCCTCTCTGTCTCTTTCCTTAAAACCTGATATCGTTATTTAAACCCAATGTAAAATTTTAAAAAAAGAAAGAAAGATTTGGGCTCTGAAAATAAACTGAATGGGTCAAGTTGCAGCAAGTTGTCTCTTTTCTTCCCCAAACCAAGCAAAAATGACTGCGCAGGTACACATGTACATACCTATGTCTCTCCTCCCCTCACTCAGAAAAACCAGGAGTCAGAAATGTGAACCAGGAAACCCAAGCAGAAGTCCCCTCTGGACTTGGGGGAGTGGAGAGAGAGAGGATTGCAGGGCTACCAGTCTGAGAACTTGGTACAGTCTGGTGCTGCTGCGTTTTATGCCTGTTGCCTGCAACCAAGGCCCTTTCCTTCCCAATGGGAAATGCTCTGAAGCAGGTGGGGAGGAAGAGAGTTGGTCAATATCACAGGGGGGGGGTTTCTGTCTGCTCCCACCTTGCTTCCTCCTCTAGTTAAAACCAGGCTAGGAAAGAAAGATGGGGGGAATATAAAGGGGACGGACAAAATGACTGAGGCAGATCCCTCTCTGAATAGCCTCCCATCCAGATTTCAACTGATTTCCTCTCTGATGAACAGACCTCTCGGACTCTGGACCACTGGGCTTTTATTTTCCCCATTTATTGGGAGAAATTTGATTTTTATTGGATCTTCCCCCTGTCCCATGCCAAAAGGAAAGCCAATCAGGCTTCTCCTCCAAACCTTCTCCTTGCTTTCTTCCCTCTATCCCACACTCAATCCCACTTCAGGAAAGAGGAGCACATATTGGACACATGTTGGGAAGATGTCAGATGGCCCCCCATTCAGGTTTTCTGCTCAGCACTCGTCTGGTGAAGGAAGCGCTTTCACACACTGCCCACTTGCTTCTCTTGGCCCCATCAAAGAGGGAGGAGGAAGACCAGGGTTGAGGGATGGCCCATGCAAGGTCTGCCCCTGCTGATCTTTCTCAGCCCTCTTTGCTGGTGGCAACAGAAAATATATCATAACAAAGGCAGAATCCTGTTGTCGCACAAAGGCAAGTACAGGGGTGCTTCATTCCCACACTAAAGTAACAGGTAAGAGCTGTTTCATCCCTCTGCTATGACAGGGCCACAGGAGAGGGGTGAAAGAATTGCATGCTGCTCTAGAGCTGTAGGTTGCCGACACCCAGGCTACACCATAGAGCACAGTGTAGACCAGTGATGGCGAACCTATAGCATGGGTGCCACAGGTGGCACGCAGAGCCATATTTGCTGGCAATGAGCTGTTGCCCTAGCTCAGCTCCAACGTGCATGTTTGTGCTGGTCAGCTGATTTTTGTCTCCCAGAGACACTCTGGGAGGGTGTTTTTGGCTTCCAGAGAGCCTCCAGGGGGATGGGGAAGGGCGTTTTTAGCCTCTCCCCGCTCCAAGGAAGCCTTTGGAGCCTGAAGGGCAAAACACGAGCCTATTGGGCCCACCAGAAGTTGGGAAAGAGGCCATTTTCAGCTTCCAGAGGACCTCCAGGGGGTGGGGGAAGCTTTTTTCACCCTCCCAAGGCATCAAATTATGGGTGTGGGCACATGCACCTGTGTGATAGCACACGCACATGCCCACGCTTTACTGTTTACTATTATATTGAACTTGAGGATATTGTGGAGTACTGGGTGAAAGTGACCACAACATCCTCATGTTCAATATAATAGTAAATTAAACAATTGGGCCCAACAACACCAAAGTCCCAGATTTTTAAAAGCTGACTTTAACAAACTCAGAGAAAACTTGAGAGCAATCCCTTGGACTACAACCCTGAAAGGAAAAACCACACAAGAAGTCTGAGAGATCTTAAAAACCACGATCGCAAAAGCTCAAAACAATGCTATCCCGATGAAAAAGAAACACACAAAATCCAAAAAAACCCCACTTTGGCTACACAAAGACCTAGCAAACAAACTGAACAATAAAAAAGACAGGTACAAAAAATGGAAAGAAGGGCACATAACCAAGGCAGACTACCAACAAACAGCCAGAATCTGCAAAGAAAAAATCAGGACAGCAAAAGCCCAGTATGAAGTAAGCCTAGCAACAAAAGTCCAAGACAATTTAAAAAAGCTTCTTCCAACACATAAACACCCCCCAAAAAATCAAGGAAGCAGTCGGTCCACTAAAAAGAGGAGACGGCACAGAAGTAACAGACAATAAAGAGAAAGCAGAACTGCTCAACACCTTTTTCTCATCTGTTTTCATGCACAAAGAAACAACAAAACAACAAGCTTGTATCACAGCTGCAGAAATCAAAACTGGAACAAAACCCTACTTTAATAAAAAAAACAGTAAGAGACCAGCTATTGGAACTCAATGAGTACAAATCACCAGGATCAGATGGACTGCACCCCAGAGTCCTAAAGGAGCTTGCTGATGTCATCACTGAACCTCTGTACCACTTCTTTCAAAAATCCAGGATCACAGGAGACCTACCAGACGATTGGAAACGAGCTGACGTGGTCCCTATTTACAAAAAAGGCAAAAAAACCAGACCCAGGAAACTACAGACCGATCAGCCTAAGGTCTATTCCTGGGAAAATATTAGAAAAGATCATCAAGAAACAGATCTGTCACCACCTTGAATCGAACAACATAATAACCATTAGCCAACATGGATTCGTCAGAAACAAATCATGCCAAACCAACCTCATTTCATTCTTCTACACTGTGACCAAATCAGTAGACCAGAGAAACGCAGTGGACATAATATACCTAGACTTTAGCAAAGCATTCGACAAGGTGGACCACAACCTTCTACTCTCCAAAGTAAAGAAGAGTGGGATCAACAGTAACACAACAAGATGCATTGAAAACTGGCTGACCAATCGCACCCAGTGAGTAGCCCTCAATGGGACTAAGTCCACATGGAAAGAGGTAGGCAACGGGGGTACCACAGGGATCAGTCCTAGGCCCAGTACTCTTTAACATATTTATCAACGACCTAGACGAGGGAATAAAGGGGAATTAATTAAATTCTCAGATGACACCAAGCTGGCGGGAGTGGCCAACACCCCAGAGGATAGGCACAGGATACAGAAAGATCTAGACAGACTTGTACAGTGGGCTGAAACGACCAAAATGAAGTTCAATGTAGAAAAAAGTAAAATCCTGCACCTAGGCAAAAAAAACCCAAAACATGCATACAAACTGGGCGAAACCACACTCACCATAAGTGACTGTGAAAGAGATCTTGGAGTCTTGGTGGATAACCAGCTAAACATGGGCCAGCAATGTGCAGCAGCAGCTAAAAAAGCCAACATAATCCTAAGATGCATGAACAGGGGGATACACCAACACCAGAGAGGTAATTATACCACTCTATAAGGCCCTGGCCAGACTGCACCTGGAGTATTGCATCCAGTTCTGGTCACCACACTTCAAAAGAGATATAGAGACTCTGGAAAGGGTGCAGAAAAGAGCAGGCCATACGAGGAAAGGTTGATGGAACTGGGCATGGATAGTCTAGCAAAAAGAAGGGCTAGGGGGGACATGATAGCTGTATACAGGTACTTAAGGGGATGCCACAGAGGGGAGGGGGTCACACTATTTTCCAGGGCACCAGAGGGCCGGACGAGGAACAACGGTTGGAAGCTAACCAAAGAGAGATTCAACCTGGAGATAAGGAAGAACTTCCTGACGGTGAGAGCGATCAACCAGTGGAATGGCCTGCCAGCGGAGGTTGTCAACTCCCCAACTTTGGACATTTTCAAGAGGAGATTGGACTGCCATTTGGATGAGGTGCTATAGGGTTTCCTGTGTAAGCAGGGGGTTGGACTTGATGACCTTTAAGGTCCCTTTCAACTCTAATGATGATGATGATGATAATAAAAATAATAATTTATCGGCACCTGAGAAAAAAAGGTTTGCCATCACTGGTATAGACAGTCATCAGTAAGTGAACAAAATAGAACTCATGTTACCAAGAACTTAATGTCTTTCAAAAATTGTTGACAAAATAAGAAGAAAACTGTTTCAAAGGGCTGCATACTTTTGTACGTATGATGGTGGGAACATTATGCTTTGCAACTGCTTTTCTTCACCTGGAACTGGAACTTCAGTCAAGGTGAAAGGAATTATGAACAGTTCCAAATATCAGTGAATTTTCTTCAGGCATCTACTAAAATGCTGAAAATGAAGAATTTCACCTTTCAACTGAACATCAGCTCAAAGCATACTACCATGTCAATAAAAAATTACTTCATCAGAAGAAAATTAAAATTATGGAATAATCCAGCCATAACCTGGACCTAAATCCAATTGAAAATCACTGAAGTGATCTGGAGAGGGTTGTGTATACGAGATTTCTTCACAATTTGACAGATTTTGAGTCCTTTTTCAAGGAAGAGTAAGTAAAATTCTCGGGACAAAATGTCCCATGCTGATAGGCTCCTACCCTCAAAAAACTGAATCCTGTTATAAAATCAAACAGTGCTTTAACAAAGTATTGATTTAGGAGTGTGTAATTTTATGCAACCATATTATTACAAGTTTTTTTAAATTATTATTTTACACAAAATATTTAAAATTGTTGTTCAATTGAATTGTAGACACTTATAGAAACATAGAAACATAGAAGTCTGACGGCAGAAAAAGACCTCATGGTCCATCTAGTCTGCCCTTATACTATTTTCTGTATTTTATCTTAGGATGGATCTATGTTTATCCCAGGCATGTTTAAATTCAGTTACTGTGGATTTACCAACCACATCTGCTGGAAGTTTGTTCCAAGGATCTACTACTCTTTCAGTAAAATAATATTTTCTCATGTTACTTTTGATCTTTCCCCCAACTAACTTCAGATTGTGTCCCCTTGTTCTTATGTTGACTTTCTTATTAAAAATACTTCCCTCCTGGACCTTATTTAACCCTTTAACATATTTAAATGTTTCGATCATGTCCCCCCTTTTCCTTCTGTCCTCCAGATCTATCTATCTATCCATCTCTCTCTCTTTCTATGCATCCATCCACCCATCTATAGAAACAATAAAGGTAGGAAATATTCTGAGGTGATTTATCTTGATTTTTTTTTTGCACCTCAAAACCCTGGCATTTTAACAAGGGTGTGTAGACTATATCCACTGTAGGTGTCTGCAGGCTTAGCATAACCAGCTGTTTTTTCCTGTTTGTTTTTGTCAGTCATATGAAGTAGATGAGACCACTTTCTGTGACTCCACAGAAATATTGTTTTATACAGGTAGTCCTTGCTTACTAATGACAATTGAGCTTGGGAACTTTGTTATTAAGCAACGTGGTTATAAGACACAACATCATGTAACTGCACTAACTTATTGACCGCAGTTCCAGGAGTCCCAGTTACAATTGTTAGGCAAATCCAATGTGGTCTCAATTTTTCCCTAATGGTGGCTAGAGCAGCCATGCATGGGTTAATCCTGTCTGCTTGGTGATTGGGCAGAGCCTACCAAAGTTTCTAGTGATGTTGCTGTTACTCCTCCTTGCTCCAGTTTCATTTTCTCAGTCATTCAGCTACAATCGTTGTGCTTACACCTCTTCAGATTTGAGAGAGGCTTTTTGTGTCTAAAGGTTCTAGTGAAAAGATATTTGGAATTTCATTTGTCTCCCTAACATGTTTCAGCTTGCTTAATGGGGGACTCATTAATGCAGGAAAGGGAAGGAAAGATCATTTAAATAGCAACTTCACTCACAACTTTAAGGTTGCGAACTTATGTGAAATTACGAGCGGCCAATCTGATCAGCAAGTTGATCTCTTATCGGCAACTCTAATAACTACAAGCAAAAGCAGCATGCAGTGGGAATCACAATTACAAGGCAATTTCTATTTGAATAGACGCCCGTGGCCTCTAATTTCCACATAAATCTTCACTAAGCGCAAGGCAATCCAGCTCCCCTCCTCCCTCCTCCATCAACCACGATGTTTCGAGGGCTATTTTCTCATGAGTTATACCAGCAACAAGTCTTAGTCAGCCTAACTACTAATAATCTTTCATTAACGATAAGGAAGGGGCCAGCCTGACTGGAAGCCACCATAGGGTTCTGCCTAACAGCGCAGGTGGTTTTATTTTCTGCCCGCTTCTTCTACTAAATAAATAAATACCAGTTTAAAACAAAACAAAAACAAAACAAAAAAATGTACACATTCTTTATCACAAGGCAAAAATATATTGTGTTTATTCAGGCTGTTGACCATCCAGTGGAGCCCTGTGCTCCCAGGTCAGCAGCATGCCACACCTCTAGGGCATGGTAGCAACAATTGAAAGTGCCCCTAGGGTACGTTATGAAAAGGCTCCTGCAAGGAAGTTAATAAGGTTCATCAATTCAATAGCCCAATCCATTAAAAGCTAGAAATTGAGTCAGCCACCACCACCCTCCCGAGAAAAGGAGAGGCCCAAAAGTTCTCAGGAAAGTGACTCAGCCAAGTTAGACTAGACTGAACCGTTACATTGTCTATAAGCAGTTCAAGATGAATTCTTTAACCATTATTCTAGAAGGCGTTGGAAAGGGTGATCTCCTCTCTTCCATTGATTTGACAGAAGCATATTTGCATGTGCCTATCTCTTCTCTCGATAGGCAGTTTCTCAGGTTTCAATTTGTGGAAACACATTATCAATATTGAGCCATGCCCTTTGGGTTATCGTCTGCCTATAGGGTGTTTACAAAAATCTCAGTAGCAATAACTGCAACACTAAGAGCTGCTCCAGTTTGTGTCCAATCAGTCTCATCCACTGGAGTGCCATGGTTTCTCCATAAATTGGGAGAAAAGTAAGTTGGTCCGCTACACCTAGGGGCAATCATTGGCTCCAAGAAGGGTAGGGTCTGCCTTTCTCCTGAGAGCCAGAAAAATATATGGGCATCTAGGGGTTCAGGTGCCACCTATAGTGGATTTGGCCAGACTGCTAGGTAAGATGGCTTTAGCATTTAACATTGTACCTTGGGCTAGGGCTTATTCCAGGGACCTTCAGTGGTTTTTGTTTTTGTTGTAGAAAGCTGACGGGTACTTCTCATTCCTGAATCCTCTCCCTCCATGGGTATGGACAAGCTTCACGTGGATTTATCCATTATCCCACCTTATTGAAGGGCATACTCCTCACTACAGATGCCAGCTTGACAAGGATGGGAAGCCTACCTGGCATCTTTCATGGGTCAGGGTCAATGGTTGGCAATAGAGAGCAGTCTCAGCATCAGTGTTCTGGAGCTAAAGGCTAGTTATCTGGCATTTCACCATTTTCCACATCTACACGCCGGACACCAGGTGTTGGTAAGGACCAACAATATTATGGCCAAGGCCCAATATCACAATATCTTCTCGATCCGAGCCGACCACATTTCAGGCATAAACAATGTACAGGCAGATTGGCTCAGCTGAACATCACTCAATCAAGCAGAATGGCACCTCCAGCCAGGCTTATTCAATGAGATTGTGGAGAGGTTTGGCAAACCAGTGATGGACTTGTTCACCAATCCAACCAATGCACAGGTCAGCTACTATTTTACCCAATTCTATACACAGGGGGCACTGGGCACAGATTCTCTACAGTTATCATGGCCTATGGGTACTTTATGCTTTTACCCCAATTCCCATAACACCACATGTAATCCGAAATATGCTGCGGGAAGGAGGAGAAATTATTCTGATAGCTCCATTCTGGCCACTCAGACCCTGGTTTGTGGACATTCAAGCTCTCTCCGTGTTTCTTCCATGGCAATTGCCCCAGAGAGTGGACTTATTCAACCAGGGGTCATTACTTCACCCGAATCTGCTGTGGCTCAAACTGACCGCTTGGCGCTTAAGCAGGAACAGAATTCCGGAATTGATCATTCAAACCATGAAGTCCTCACTGAGACCTTTGATAGTGAGGATTTATAATGTGACTAGGGGTGCATTCTGCCACTTCTGCAACAAACTGGGTGTTGTGTCATCGACAGCAACAGAGATTGAAATCCTAATTTAGACAAGGCCGCCAGGTAGCAGTTTTAGCAATCATCATAACAGGAGGGACTTATGGTACCTTGGCCTATTATCCATACATCAAGAGGTTCCTTTGGGCGGCTTCCCTCATTGCGTTGCCTGTTATACATTGCTATCAGTCTTGGGACTTGCCCAAGGCTCTGAAGTCCCTAACTGTAGCACCAAACGAACTGCTCAGAGAGTTCTTTTTATGCCTGCTCACATGCAAAGTAGCCTTTTTGGTGGCCATTACATCAACCAGGCAGGTGTTAGTACAAGAAGATCTTTCCATTTTTCATGCAGACAAAGTGGTCTTGCACTTAGATCTCACCTTCCTACCAAAGGTTAATTCTACTTTTCATAGGGCACAGGTTTTTGTGTAAATCCAGTGCATTCTAATGGAAAGTGTTGGCATAATTTAGATGTGCAGTGGGCACTGTGTATTTACATTAAATGCACAGAGGAGTTCAGAAGATAGGAGGCATTGTTCATTTCATTTCAACCAGCTTCCATGGGATGCAAGGTGTCTCCTTCTACAGTCGGCAGATGGATTCAGTCCACCATTGCCAAGGCTTATGAAATGCAAGCCTGGAAGTCTCCCTCCTGACTCACTGCCCATTCAACAAAGAGTTCAGCTAATTCTGCGGCATAGACAACCCAGGCATCACTGGAGGAAGTGTGCCAGGCAGCGACCTAAGCTACCCCCCACTCCATTTGTGAAATATTATAAAATTGACTTCTATGCGTCAGCGGAAGCATCATTCGGTCGGAGGGTTCCTCAGCAAGTGATGAGATATTGACACCTCGCCAACTCACAGGGCCCTCCCATATGGACATTCTTGGGTATATCCCATGCATAGCTGATATATCCACCACGAGGGATAAGGAGCATTGGTCCTACCTTACATGCTTCTTCTACGATGGTGGATATAGCAGCCAGCCCCTCCCTAATTATGTATATAGGTTGGCTTCAGTTGTTGTTGTAGAACGTTCTGCCTGCTACTTCGCTTCTTCAAGATGAATTGAAGCAAGGAGGAGCAATAACAACATCACTAGAAGCTTTGGCAGTCTCAGTCTAATCAACGAGTAGATAGGATTAATCCATGCACGGCTGCTACATTCACCATCGTAGAAGAGGCGTATCAGATAGGACCAATGCCCCTTCCTATTTGCAACCTGCTGCTAGCTTCTCCAGTGATGCTGCAATGGTTGTAAATGCAAAGACCCATAGTGAGTTCCTCTCATTCAGCACCATCATCATAATGGTCACTGAATGAAAGCAAGTTAAATAAGGATTTTCTATAAGTTTTCTATAGGTTTCAGTAAGAGAATTTTGCAAATCAGTCTGAGTTCTAACTTTCTTTCCTCTTATATCCTAAGGAGTCAAAAGGGTCCCTGTGAGTCTATTTCTGATAAATGCTTCTAGGTATTTTTCTAAGATCTCTGGCCCATTGAATAACCATTGTATTACTGATCACAGTGGCCAGTTGTAATGATTGTAATAAACATAAATCTCTTAAGGCAGATTTATGGAATTTCTTTAACTGATTGTAAAAAACTAAAGAGGATCAGACCTAGATAGCACTTACAGTATATGGGAAGTCACTGGGAAATTGAAAGCTGTCACATATATGGAGAAGTTAAATTAAAAACAAAGAAAACCCCCAAAATAGTAATAACCCAGATTCTGATCATGAAATTGCAAGGAGTTGAATCTGACCCAGAGACTTTACTTTTTACATATAAGAATAGATTTTTTTTTCAGATTGGGCATATTCTTGTCCATTTTTGGCTCGTCACAGTGTATTTATTTCACCATGGTGATAGAACTAACATCCTGTCCTTTCTCTTAGGCTTTGTTGAACAAGGTCAGTGTTCCAGGACTTTTCAGGACAGGAGAGTTTGTCAGCTTTCTTTGTCTTTCAAAGGCTTGCTGCTGAGATAGAATTTCAGTTGTTTTTAAGGTGTTCCAGATAAATAATTTTTTTTAAAAAATAAATGAGGATAGAATTTAGATATAAATAGTAAGCAAAATGTTTCACTATAAAAATAGTAATAGGAACAGTGGTCTTATGAGCTTGAAAGATTTGCTGTGGGAAACAAGTCATAGTCAGGTTTATGAGAGCATAATTTCACTTTATTATTAATCTCAGCCAGGGAAGCACGGATCTGTGAGAGAAGCATGAATAGTAAATACAAAATAGGAAGTACTAATTTAATAATTTTAAATGTAATTATTTAAAATTGGACTTAACTTGAAACTTGAGAATCACATTGAATATATAGGTCATTTTTAATTTTTAAAAAGACCTGCACATGTTGCAAATTACTGCTGAGACCATCATCAACTCTTTAAGTAACATTTATATATGGATTTTCAAGGTTTCGTTTCTGCAAAACTATATTGTAAATACCATATAAGTGAGAGTGAATATTTTTCTAATTCTATGCCAAAAGTGTGTGCATGCAAACACTTCCGTGTGCATTGCACATGCCAGCGCCCACATTGCAATGCACCCCCAACCTGCACATGTATGCACACTCCCTTCCCCACTCCCCTGTGCATGTGCACTGCACATGTGCACATCTCTGCGCTGTGCCATTTGCACATGCACTCCAGCCCATTTTGGGCCTCGAAAGCCTACTGCACCAAACTTTGCCAAGGCGAACAGTCTACTGCCACAGTTCTTGCTGCTCCCACCTTCTCATGCTTGATGGTGGCTTTCTCGCACTGCCATTTCCACGGTGGCTGCAGGAACAGCAAGCTGCGGTTTCCCTTCCTCCTCACCAAAGGCTTGGGACCATAGCAGAAGCCCTCTCGTGAAGGAGAAGGAAAAGCCTCTGGCAGGGAGGGGAAACCCCAGCCTGCTGCTCCTACAGCCACTGGGCAAACAACAGTGTGAAAACAGCCATCACCATGTGTGTGGATGTGGACAGCAGGGACAGCAGGCTGGGGTTTCCCTCCCTTCCCACCGGAGGCTTGGGGCCATAGCAGAAACCCACTCGGGTGGGCAGACAGAATAGCCCTGGGCCACCTGTCCTTGCAGCCGCTATGCCCTGGCAGTGGCATTTCCCTACACTGGCAGAAGCAGTCGGTGGGGCAGAGAGAGTGGGACCAGGCTATAGAAGGATAGGGGATCTTGGAGAGTTGAGTGTGTTGTGGGGCAGGTGAGGAACTGCCTGTCTTGCTGCCCCCCCCCCTTGCAGATTCTCACTCCAGCTCCTCTGAGGTTCAAAAGCGCTCTCTGCCTCATTCCCAAACTTCCCGTCTCTCAGAAGCCCCTGAATTTCATTAATTTTTGCTTTCTTTTATTCCTTCTTTTCCATTCCTCCCACTTCATTGTGTTGTGTGCTTGCACAATAATCTAAGTGCTTTGCTCTGGCCCCAAGAGGAGAGAGGGCAGCCCACTGAATAACACCGGGAAAAGAAACCTTCCCCTTCTCTGTGGGGCTGCTAGACTAGCCACCCGCTGCAGGAAGTAATTTGCTGTTTTCCCAATGTACTGATAGAGAGAAAGGTTGGAGAGAGGAAAGCCGTGCTAGGGGCAGAGTGAGAACCCGGATCTGCCCCTCCCCAAATCCAGAGGGCAGCTACAGTAGCCAGGGGACTGTAAAAGTGGTCCGGGCGGAAAGCAGGAGAAAAAAGAGTGATAGAGCAAACAAGGAGGTGGCCTGGGGAGTCGTGAGCAAAATTAGCTCAAGCATCGGAGCGCTACACCACGCATTGTTCTTTGGATCAATCTCATCCCGGCGGAAGTCTGGAAGCACAGAGTGGCTCTGTTCTGCTGGCTGCTGCCTATCTTCGATTTGAGAGGTGATTTGGTGCGAAGTTACTACTGAAAATGGTCACGAGCTTGGATCAGGGCACACTACAGACTTCAACCATTTCCTTGCTCTGGAAGTAGCGTGGGGAGCCTGGGGCAGGGTGCGGGGGGGCTGTGGAAGAAGGGTGGCTGCTTTCTCACACTTTAGCTCCGCGGATCCAAGGTGAACATGGCACCGGCTTGGCACCTCAGGTCGGAGGGAAAGTGCCAGTAGCTGCCCTTCTTTCCATGGGAGAGGAGGGACCAACCTTGCACCTTCCCACTCTTCCCTCCTCTCCCACTCTCTTAAAGAAACAGGCTCTTGTGGCCTTCCCCTTCCTTTCTGTGCTTACCAGGCAAGAGGTTATTATCATTATTATTATTTATTAGATTTGCATGCCAGTCCTCTACGAAGAGGGTTGGAAGTTGCATGCATATACACACCAGTAACCAGAAGACTAGTTGGCCGGTATGCATGCATGCACTGTAAATCTGAAAGAGGAATGGGCAACACCATGCATGCCAGCCAACATGGCTATACATGCCAGTTTGGCCATGTGTGCCATAGGTTCACCATCACGGCCATATATTGTTGATAAATGACTAAAACATTACAGATAATCCAGTTATGACAACAGTTGAAATTTTTCATGATAGTCATTAAGTAAATGATGCAATTGTTAGGTTAATGGTATAGACTTTAAATGAATCCATTCTTTTGATAAATGGTTAAAAAAAATCACAAGTGACAATCATGTGATTGTGGGACATTGTAACTGTTTGTAAAGCTGAGTTATTTGCAAAGCAACCAAAATACAGTGATACGTCATCTTACGAACCCCTCGTCATACGAACTTTTTGAGATACGAACCCGGGGTTTAAGATTTTTTTGCCTCTTCCGAACTATTTTCACCCTACGAACCCACCACCGCCACTGGGATGCCCCGCCTCCAGACTTCCGTTGCCAGCCGAAGCGCCCGTTTTTGCGCTGGTGGGATTCCCCTGAGGCTCCCCTCCACGGGAAACCCTGCCTCTGGATTTTGTGATGCTGCAGGGGAATCCTACCAGTGCGAAAACAGGCACTTTGGCTGGCAACGGAAGTCCGGAGGTGGGGTTTCCCAGTGCTGATGTTTAATTGTTTATCAAATACCGTGTAAAATCTGCCCAGCCACATATATTGGACAAACTAACAGGAGAGTAAATGCACGTGTTGCAGAACATAAGAATGCATTAAGGAAAAAAGAAAAAACCTCTTCCCTTTTCCAACACTTCAAAACTACAGGACATGAAATTGATTTTGACAATACCAAATTAATTTCCAAAACAGAACACTACAGCAAAAGAATAATCATGGAAGCCATCGAGATAGAAAAACATCCCCAAAATATGAACAAGCGGGATGATACCTCCTGCCTACCAGACATCTGGAAACCAGCCCTCAAACGTATCCCAGCCATAGAAACTGAAACCAGACTCAGAACACACATTGCAAAACAATCAAGTAGCCTGCAAGCTCCAACTACTCAGGATATCATGCCTAATCTACAACCATTAACTAATCAGCATACCTCAGTTACATCAACGACCCCAGGTGTTACCCCACTGACTCACCAGGAAGTTTCTCACAACAGGCAATTGCTGAGCCATCAAACCACACCCAGCCACCAGTATTTATAGAAGGAAGGCAGCTCAGGTTTCGCCCTAAAACAAGGACAGAAACACCAGCCTGAAGATGACGAGTGGGACCTCATCGAAACGTCGCCAGAAATTTCCAAAACTTACACGGGAAGAAACCCGAATATACCAAGACCATCATATATATATATATATATATATATATATATATATGTGTGTGTGTGTGTGTGTGTGTGTATATGTATACTGTATGTATGTGTGTGTGTTTGTATGTATATGTATACTGTATGTATGTGTGTGTGTATCACTATAAATCCCAGCGTAATCATCAATCTGTTTTTAATTTTCAGTTCTCTTCTCATCTCTGTAGTCTTCTTTTTCTTCATTTTCATTTCCTACCACTGTTTATTCTAAATGTTCTTTATAATCCAGCTTCATTTCTGTTTTCTTTCCACTTCTGATTTCCAAAAGATATTTTTTTTATATCTTCGTAAATGTATTTTAACATCCCAGTCAGTTCTTCATAAATGCATGCCTCCATATTGTCAAATTCACTATTCACGAAGTTCACAATTTTTTTGTTTGAAACTCAAGTCTATATAGTCTCTTTATGTGTCAGTTCAGTCCAATTCAAAATCCTCTTCTTTTCTATCAGAAAAAAATTGTACTGCTGGATATTCAAGTCATTCAGCAGGTTCCTGAGGACCAGCAAGGGCAGGGGTTTTATTTCCTCTTGTTTGTAGTCCCCAAATCCTCAGGTGGGTGGATAGCTATTCTTGATCTGAAGCATCTAAATCGTGATATCGTGTATAAGAGATTTAAAATGCACACACTTCACTCTATATTAGCCAGCAACTGGAAGGGGGACCTCTTTGCTTTGATCAACCTCACCAAAGTTTACCTACAATCTTCCAATTCAGCCCTCCCATCAAAAATTGCTATGCAGGTTTCCATTATGAATATATGGCGCTTCCATTTGGCTTCTCCTAGTGCCACCAACACCTAGCCACTCATTTGAGATCAATCCCCGTGCATGTCATCCTCATTCGGTCAAGTGGTGCAGAATGTCCAGGTAACTCTGAATTTGGAAAGGAGCCACCTGTTACCCACCACTATACTAACCCACCTGGGAGCCATTAACGATTCTCTGGAGTTCAGGGTGTTCCTTTCCCTGGAACGTCAGGACATCATATCCGAACTCTTTCAGCAAGTTCTGGGCCAAAACAGGGTCCCCCTATCCTCGCTTTAAAGCTGATATCTGTTATCCATATCATCCCCTCAGCTCACTTGCACGCCAGAGACTTACAATGGTTTCTCTTGCCCTTTTATATTCGGGACACATTGGCATCCAGGGTCCTGATTCCAACTTCTGTCTGATGTTGCTCCAGTGGTGGACCTCGCCTGCCATCATGAAGGGTTGCTACTTCCTGGAACCCCGCAGGACCACCATCACCACAGATGCCAGCATGTACAGTTGGGGATGGGCCATGTGCAGTCAGCCATAGCTCAGAGGCACAGTTCAACATAAACAGGCTGGAGCTAGGTGCAGTCTACCTGTCAAGTAGCTCAAACCTCTGGTGGTTGGTCAGCAAATTCTGATGCTGACAGACAATGTGGCTGCAAAAGTTCATGTAAACTGGCAGGGGCCACCATGTCTCATCATCTCATGGATGAGGCCAGATATCTGGGGCTATGGGCGGAACACAATCTTCTATTGCTTTCGACAGAGCACCTCTCCGGGGTGGCCAGTATGACTGTGGATTGGCTCAACTGCACCACTATAGACTAGGCAGAACCTTCACCTTTCCCTCTTCCAAAACCTGATGAGTTCAGTCTTCCAATCACAAATCTCTTCGCCATGCCAGAGAATGCCAAGCCACACAGGTATTTCAACTATTTCCAGACCCAGGGCATGGAGGGAGCAGACGCTCTTGCTGAGATTGGCCATCTGTCCTACTATATGCATTCCCTCCTGTGCGTCTCCTCCCCAGAGTAGTTTGGAAGATTTTGGAGGAGAGAGACAAGGTGCTGATTCTTGCCCCCCATTGGCCCAGGAGAGCCTGGTTTGCGAACCTCAAAACACTCTCCATCTGCCAGCCATGGAGGATCCTGCCGATAAGAGTCGTCACTCTGCTAGGGGTCAGTGGTACACCCGGATCCACTGTAGTACCAACTGACCACCTGGCACTTGAGCAGGGCTCTCTAAGGCATTTTCAGGTCCCGGAGGATGTCAACCGGACTCTCCAGGCCTGTAGGAAGCCATCCACAGAAAGGATTTATTCAGCCATCTGGAAAGTCTTTTGCTCCTGGTGCTTGCAGGATGGGTATTCCCAAGTTGATTTATCAATCACCAATGTCCTTGAATTTCTTCAACGTGGTTTGTCCAGGGGTCTTTCGACCAACACGCTTTGACATCAAGGGGTGGCTCTTTCTTCTGTTTTGTCCTGCGGTCCTTGTCTTACCATTCCCTGTTCTGCAGGTTCTTAAAAGGAGCTGTAAATTTGTGTCCTCTCATCATCCATCGGTACCCAATGTGGAACCTCTCAATGGTTCTCCTGTCACTGATGGGTGCCCCCACTAGCCCCTGAAGACAACTTTGCTTCCTAGTGGCGATCACCTCGACTTGGAGGAACTCAGAACTTGCCGCCTTGTCTGTTCAGGGGGATCTATGTATATTTCATTCTGATAGAGTGGTCCTCGACTGGCCCCTGTGTTTGTTCCAAAAATAAACTCTTATTTTCACAGATCCCAGGAAATTGTCCTGCCCAATTTTTGCCCAAACCCTTCACACTCTTGAGAGACAGTGACACAAGTTTGATGTTCAGAGGGCATTAAAGATATACCTCAATCGCACTTCCTCCTTTCGCAGAACTGAGGTGCTTTTTGTTTCTTTCCAACCCACTTCCTTGGGACAAAAGGCATCCTCCACCCCAGTGGGGCGCTGGCTGCATGGCATAATAGCAAAGGCTTATGACCTGCAATCCTTGCCATGACATATCAGGTGACTGCGCACTCAACACGTAGCCCTGCAATGACAGCTACATGGTCCACTCAAGCATCCATCGAGGGGGTCTGCTGGGCAGCCACTTGGGCCTCACCAACTCCATTTATCCTGTCAAGGTTCCAGGTAGCATCCAAACTAAATCAGAGTCCAAGTCAAGATACTCCTCAAAGTTCCAATTTATTGACAGAGCCATCCTGGCACCTACACCTAGTTGAAAGTTCACATCCCTTGTTCCCACCCACAAACTTGTCACGTTGCCCACTCAGATTGTGCCAGCGTGGCAAGTCCTCCTTCCACTTCCACCCAGGTGGGTGGGCATAGTATGGCCTTGAACCACTCGAAAGAATGTTTTGTACTGCATCTGTTCCCTCATAAAAATCACCCCTCTCAAGTTTTCATAAACATCAGGCCTCTTATAGATAGTGTAGCAAGCCATTAATTTATCATTAACCTCTGCACCATTTTGACATATCCACCATTATAAAATAGATGCTTTTGCATCAGCGGAGGTGGCATTTTGTTGCAGAGTTCTCCAGTGCCTGGTGCCATAAACTGGGGAAGCCAGCCAGACTTAGCCCTTCCATCAGACAGACTGCTTTGGTATGTCCCATTCTTGGAGGTTAGCTCCACTCACTATGGAGAAAAGGCGTTGGTCTTACCTGATACGTATGCCTCTTCTCACAAGTTGGAGCTAATCCCAAATCCCACCCAAAGTTATTCTGGTCTGGCCTTCATGACATCAAATTGTTATCTTCTAGTTATATGCCAAGTCCTTCGCCAAAGAGGAGGAATTGAGGTAGGAAGAAGAAGATATCAATTTGTCAGACTCAGTCCTCATTGGGTGAAGGGGCGGTGTCATCCCATTCTTGGAGGTTAGCTCCAGCCTAAAAGAAGAGGTGTAATGCCACTTCTCAGAATTTGAATTACTTGACACAAAATATTACCAATAATATCTTATGTATGTAAAAGCAAAAGTAGGTTTCGGAGCCAATTCATTTTTTCAAGGATTATAATGGAAATCTTTATGATCAAATATATATGATTGAAATTCAAGTGATATATTTCAATGTGTCCCAAACTATGTTTAGCAGAACAGATAATACTTTATTGATAGATTTGGATCAAGTAGCCTTTACATTATAAACTTAATTAGTTAAGGAACAAGGATTTTTTCAGTTTTCTGAACAGTACAAGGAGTTAACATCAGTCTCTGCTATTTTACAAGAGACAAAGTATGATAAATATACCCAGGAAAAAATCTACAGGTTATTTTGAATTACACAGATTATGCTTTAATTATACTTAGCAGGCATCCTTGCAAAATGTCATTCTTGCTTAATCAGATTACTGTATTTTAATATATATTTTTACAGATACTTGGTGAAGATCAAAATATTATCCCTACATCTCTATTTAATATTTTAAGTTTTCTAGGAAATAGAACAGTTTCAATGATAATTTATCATTATCCCCTAAATACTGTCAATTGTAATGTGACTTCAGCCATTTTATGTATAGTTACCAGAGTACCATATCACATTCTAGATTTTCTTATTTATAATATATAGTATTTAATTCTAGGTTTTTATATCTTTTTTCTTTTTGCAGGAGGGATCACTACAACTATAAACCTACTGAAGCAAAATATGGAATGGATCTCGCTGGTAACTGAATTGAGCCAAACAAACAGTATTGACAGTAGCTTGAAAATCACCAGTTAGCAGTTTCTTCACGCTCCAGTACCACAAAGCACTTTCCAGAGAGAACTCATTGTGTGCACAAAATCAGCTTTTAAATCTGCTCACTACCTTTCAGCTTTGTCTAATTAAAGTAGTTTTAAACAGAAACCCCAACTACAAGAGCACTTCAGGAAAAATGGCATTGGAAGAATATTTGTGGATGGTCATTGTGGGTTTTATCATTGCTTTTATCTTGGCATTTTCAGTTGGAGCAAATGATGTTGCCAATTCTTTTGGAACTGCTGTGGGTTCTGGTGTAGTTACTTTGCGCCAAGCCTGCATCCTCGCTTCAATTTTTGAAACTACTGGTTCAGTATTGCTAGGAGCAAAAGTAGGTGAAACTATTCGTAAAGGTATAATTGATGTGAACTTGTATAGCAACTCAACAGGTCTACTCATGGCTGGAGAAGTCAGTGCAATGGTTGGTAAGTAATCTTATTTTTCTAAGCATTTACTTATTTTCTTCAAACAATTAAAAGTTCTTAAATCCTCTTGGCAAAACTAAATTAGTAATTTGCACTTTCTCAATCTACAAAATTCCAATAGAGATTGGGGAAGTTGTTATTGAGAAAACAAAAGCCAGCCCTGGAATCAGATTCTGTAAACTCTTCCTGGCCAGTTGTCTTTAGTAGTTTATTGGAACCCACTTTAATAGAAGTTGATTTTATAGCTTGTTTTTGATCACAGTTGATTTAAATAAGTTTAATATTAACTATAGTTACTCATATTATTTTAGGAAAGAAACTCTCATTGCCACTCCTTTCTTACTAAGTTTAAAACATTAGAAATATAATTAGTCTTACTAAGAATTCTATTTATTTACTATGTCAATATATGTATGAGATTCTAAAACAATTTAGAAGGTAATATATAACAAGTTATTGGCAAGACATTACATAAAATGAGGTCCCAGATTGTTGGGGACAATACGCTGACTCTGTAAACCACTTAGAGAGGGCTGCAAAGCACTGGGAAGTGCTATACAAGTTTTAAGTGCTATTGCTATACAGCAGTGTAGTATACTTAACAATATTGGTGACTTAGATTTGTATTTACAGTTTTATGATTGTTTATGGGGAAAAAATCTTAAACTACTATCTTATTTTATTAATTTATTCTATTTGTGCTTACAATCAGTGTCTCAGAACATGTTGAGGGTTATGAGAGAATAGTAATTTTCTTTCTTTACACTGGAGCTTGGGAGAAATAAATCAGAAGAAGCTCCTCTTTTCTTTCCCACACAACAGTGCAAATATGAATAAGTAAAGATTTGATCTTATCAAGAGAATATAGCCTTCTGTTTCTAGTGAGCAGATCAGATTGCCCTCATGGGATGACATTTCAAAATATTTGCAGGGATCCATTCTGAGGAGCAGGAGGTTATTCTTGGGAGCCTGACTTGATTGTCTCAGGACTATTTACAGCTCTGAGACTATATAATGTTATGCGGTTACACTATTTCACCCTTTCAGTTAAAGTGTACATAGAGTAGAACTTCTAGAATATATTTGTTTTGAATGTTGCCTTTGTCTGTCAATGAAGCATGAGCATTGAATACAGATAATAGCAATAACCAGAAAGCAAGGTCTTCCTTTTTTTATTTCAGAGCAGGATTGGAATCTTCATTAAACAAGTTATCAAGTCCTGTATTTTGACTCATTAGGATATATTTATTTATTTATTTGTTTATTTATTTATTTATTTATTTATTTATTTATTTGATTTTTGTGCTGCCCTTCTACTTAGACTTAGGGCGGCTTACAACATGTTAGCAATAGCACTTTTTAACAGAGCCAGCATATTGCCCCCACAATCCGGGTCCTCATTTTACCCACCTCAGAAGGTGGGTAAAAATATAAACATTTAATTATAAAACAATGGATAGAAATGTTGTCTTACATTGTATCATACTTGATCATGAAAACAAAAATGGGAGGGATAGTTCCTGTTTTTTAACCCAGCAGAAATCTATATGGATAGAAAAGTACTGTATTTTTCAGAGAATACACCAAATACTTATACAACCGAATACACCGAATTCTTTTAAACCGAATACAGCCATTTTTGCTGTCCAAAAGCTCCGTCCCCATCTGCAAAGAGCTCCTGGGTGCTGGGAGATGGCAAAAATGCCCCCACTGTTGTGAAAAATGAGCTGTTTTTTGCCCATTTTTTCACAAAAATTTAGACATTTTTGTTTTCCCCCAGTCCCTGGGAGCTCTCTGCCAGCTCCCCAGACCCATTGCCCACCCCATTTTTGTGAAAAATTGGGCCACAAATGGCCTGTTTTTTCAGAAAAACAGATCTAGCGGAGGCTAACGAAGTGGGGACACAGACATGGAGGCGAAGCCTTGAGTGGAAAATCTAGTGGAGGCTAACGGAGTGGGGACACAGGCAGCGAGGGGAACCTCTCCTGGCAGCAGTGGTTCCCAGGCGGCCTCGGTGCAGCTCTTGGAGTGGGTGGGACAGGTGCCATTGGCGGAGGGGGGGGCAACCAGCAAGGTGGGCGGGCGGGAAGGTGGCATCTCCAGGCTCTCCAGTCTATCCAGGAGCTGAAAGTTCCACCCTTCCCCACATCCGGCTTTGGCCTCTCACAGGCTTTTGACAGGAGGGGGCGGTGGGCAATGGATGGCCGGGGCTCCCACGGACACATTTTGGCAGCAAGATGGAGGAAATCCCCTCTAGCCTGCCACTTCCTCATCTCGCCTGTCCCCACTCCGTTCAGCTCCACTTTGTCCGCCCACTGCTTTTCCTTAAAGTCTTAAAGTTTTGGATTTTCCTAATGGGTTTGCACGCATTATTCGCTCTTACATTGATTCCTATGGGAAACATTGTTTCACCTTATGAACTTTTCTACTTACGAACCTCGTCACAGAACGAATTAAGTTTGTAAGACAAGGTACCACTGTATTAAGAAAACTTAACTCTCAATTCATGGCGAATAGATGGGGAAGAAATGGAGGTAGTGACAGATTTTATTTTCCTAGGATCCAAGATCACTTTAGAGGGGGATTGCAGCCAAGGAATTAAAATTTAAGCATCCTGATAGCACATCATCAAAATTTGGGCACTTGGTAACTGATAGGTATTTAAGATAGTTGCAGTGTCCCAGGCTCATAAGAACTTGTGACCTTGCCAGCTGGCTTTAATCAAGCAAAGTCAATGCAGGAAGCCAGATTTGCTTAATGAAAGTGATTTATTTAATATCCATGGCAAAAAAGGTAAAATTGGACCTGACCCACACAACAATTTATGTTGCTTAGCACAGTAATTCTGGTCCCAATTACAGTCACAAGTTGAACATTGCTAATAGTAGTAATCCAATAAATTCACAAAAGTATTAGACTTTTAATAATTATATAAAATCGATAGTTCGTTGCATAAACTCAATGTCTTTCTACAGCTATGACTGAGATACTGGATCATATTGAAATATGATATAGGTGGAATTCTGTCAGATATACTGAAATGGTAGATAGTGATGGGATTACTAAAAATGGTATGGGTTGGATATTTATCAGAATCCATATTTGATGATGAAATTATCCAAACAAAAGAAATAAATATACTTGTGCACCTTTGGTTGTTTGTCCTTACTAAGTGTATGCATTCATAAAAGTGGAATAATTAAAAATATGTGATGATATAAGAATATTTGCTAACCTGAAGATCTTTATAAATTACAGAAATTGAGACTATTTGAACTTAAATCATTAGAGAGCAAGTAATTTCTAATTTAAATTGGTAGCATCTAGTAACACTCTTCTTCCTGCCTTTGCAAGATGATAAATGCTTTAAAATTCTGATACTCCAGAATGTTAAAATACTCTATCTTTATTGTACTCTTTATGCTTTACATTTTAGGATCTGCTGTTTGGCAGCTGATAGCATCATTTTTGAAACTTCCAATATCTGGAACTCATTGTATAGTGGGTTCAACCATTGGTTTCTCATTAGTTGCAATTGGCACACAAGGAGTCCAGTGGATGGAACTTGTCAAGATTGGTAAATTATATTTTCTTTATGTACAATGTGCAATGAATTTTGAAAAAAGTTCTATTCCTTTGCCATAGGTCTTGCCAATTGTCTAAATTAATATTGAATCCAAAGTATCTGCACCTTTTAATCATTGTCTCTCTGACTTACTCTTCCCATAGTGCTTGCTCTAACAAGTAATAATATATTTTTCTAATCATTTTTTCTTCTGTTCCTAGAATTATTCTATCTAATCCTGTTATCTCCATTTTTATGTCTAATTTTTAAATTCCTACATAGTATATGTTACTGCTTTTAAAAAGGTTTTATGAAATTAAACTATAAGTAGTCCTCCATTTACAACACTTCATTTAGCGAGCATTCAAAGTTACAATGGCACCAACTTATAT
The DNA here is from genome assembly GCF_031021105.1 of Erythrolamprus reginae. Lineage (NCBI taxonomy): Eukaryota > Metazoa > Chordata > Lepidosauria > Squamata > Dipsadidae > Erythrolamprus > Erythrolamprus reginae. The sequence goes on along the minus strand of NC_091963.1, from coordinate 92,507,670 downwards.
GATTGTTTTTCAGCATTCCCATGGTACATGATCAAAATTTGGACATTTGGAAACTGGTTCATATTTATGAGGTTGCAGTTTTTGGTTACCGCCCCCATTTTAAAGAGGTTCTTTTAACTTCAAGAAATTGAACTGCAGTGTTGATTTTAAACAGTAAAAGCTATATGGGAAAAAATTAAAAAGAAGGATGGACATTTTAACACAATTAAAAACTAAGCAAACTTGACTTGTGAGCACAGAGTAAAAGCAAAATTGTGATAAAATCTTGGAAATGCAAAAGAATATATTTAAGAGTACTTTTAAATATAAATTTACTTAGCATAAGTAAACATATATCATCTTTATTAAAATTGGTTGGATTCAAACATCTTTACGTTGGCTGAATTTGGAGTTTTTTAAAAATAACTTTAAGTCTATTTAAACAATTACTAAAACGTAACATAAAGAACAGGTTGTTTTTTGATAGAATTTTACAGTGGATGGAACCTTGCAAATTATTGAATGCAATATTTTTTAAACTTTTTATTCAGTTGCTTCCTGGTTTATCTCTCCACTACTATCTGGTATGATGTCTGGTGCGCTGTTTCTCTTGATCAGATTTTTCATCTTAAATAAGGTTAGTACTGTTGATACTACAACAATGCATTGAAGTGATGTGCTGGTGCCTGCAGGCTGTTAGGATGATGTGCCGGTGCCTGCAGGCTGTCTGGATGGGTTTCAACAGGCTCAAACGCAACCCTGACAAGAGGGAGTGGCTGTGGGTGTCCTCCTCGAACCACAGCTAACATTAGAACACCATCTTTCGGATGTGGCGAGGAGGGCATTTGCCCAGGTCCGCCTGGTGCACCAGTTGTGGCCCTATTTGGACAGAGAGTCTTTGCTCACAGTCACACATGCCGTCATGACCTCGAGGTTCGACTAGTGCAACGCTCTCTACATGGGGCTACCTTTGAAGAGTGTTCGGAAACTTCAGATCGCACAGAATGCGGCTGCAAGAGCAATATGCCCATGTCTCGTCAACACTCAGTTTCTGGTCACAATTCAAAGTGTTGATCATGACCTATAAAGTTATTCAGGCCAAAATACCTTCGGGATCATCTTCTGCCTCACAAATCCCAACAGCCGATCCGGTCCCACAGAGTTGGCCTTCTCCGGGTTGACTAAGCAATGCCGTCTGGTGGGACCCAGGGGAAGAGCCTTCTCTGTGGCGGCCCCAGCCCTCTGGAATCAACTCCCCTCAGATTAGAAAGTGCTCTGGTTAGGTAGCTGACCCAGCCCTACATTGGACTGGATGAGAGGAGTGGGACCCAAGGCAGAGGGCAGCTTCCATCAGGGCAGGCCCAATCTGGTGGAAAGAGCAGCCCCTCCCGGCACCTTCAGGGGCACGGGGAGCCCTTGGCCATTCACGGCCAGGACACACCAACATTGCCACCATGCTCACCCACCACAGGCATCCAAAGAGCATAGGTGAAGACATCCAGCAACTACAGGCTGTTTTTGAGACTTTGGTGCCCGCCTAGGCAAGACCGGTGATGGATATTTACCCAGCAAGCACTGGGTGCCTGATTCCACCTCTCCAAAGTCAGTTCCACCCTAGATTGGTGTCCATGCTTGCCTGGGCTCTTCACCATTCCAGAAATGTTTCACGCTGGGGAATTTTCCTGTGCAGCAGCAGTGCTGGCAACAGAGGCAGAGCATGTCATGTTCTTTGGGACCCAAGGCGCAGTGGGTCTTCCTCCCCTCCACCCCAACATTGGCCTTACCTTCTGCTGCTGCTGCTATGGGGCTGAGTCGGAGAGTGGAGGTGGAGGGGAAGGCAAGCAGCTGGCGGTCAGTCAAGGCCCTGTGGAAGCCAAGTGCACCAGGCCCAAAAGGTGAGAAATGGCAACCCGAGGTCCCGGAGTTGTTACATATGCACACTGCATCTCCCTCAGCCTTCTTTCAGTGCAGACTTACATCCTACTGTATGTGCATCCTCAGGATATCCAGGAACCAGTTTGGGTGTGTGGCCAGCCAGCCATCACTATTGGTTCTGTGAACCACCAGTGCCCATCGCTACTGGTATGTCCAAACTGGTCCCATCAGGCACTCATGCTTATATTATTTTGCAATATGGCTACACACTCTGATTCACAATGAATAATGATATTGCATTAAAACCAGAATGCTAATAAATAGAATGAAAATGGTTTGCAAATTAGAATGAAACAGAAGCAATATCTGTTAATTTCTAAAGATGTATCTGATACTTGTATTTGTATAATAATTGCATAATACTATTTGTATAGTAAGAATATCCACATATCTAATTCCTTTAAAAGTTTAGATCCTCAAATTCTCCAGTGCGCTGCTTGGAGAATCCAAACGTGGGTTGATTTCTGTCTCTTTTCCAGAGACTGAGTACTGTATAGGGTTTTTTTCTTGGCCATACTTTCTCTGCTCGTTTTTTTGACTCAGTCTAGCTAGAGAGACATACGTTATTTCCCCTGACAATTAGATTGGAGTTTAAATATTTCCAGCTTGGATTCTCCAAATACCTGAGGAGCTGAGTGATCAAAGGAGGTATTTACTGCATTCTAGCCCTCCAGCTGCCAGAGCAGTACCATAGCTGCCGGTGAGTGCTGGTCTTCCCTGGAGCTCCAGGCTAACTGCCACCGGCTTGGTCAACCGTCAGGCAGCATCCGGAGTTCAACCCTTCCAACAGGGTTCCTCCGGTAAGCACAGGCATCTGCTCCCCTGCCTTTCTTCTGCTGCCAGTGGGTAACCTGGTTCCCCCAGTCCTGTTAATTATATATATTCAATATCAGTGTCATCTTTTACCTTTTCTAGAAGAGAATATTGAACCAGCAAAAAATTATCTTCTATAATTTTAATTTTAATTACCGTATATACTCGAGTATGTCGCTCCGACTATAAGTCGAGGCGCCTACTTTTGCCACAAAAACTGGGAAAATTTATAAACCCCTGTATAAGTCGAGGGTGGAAATTGCAGCGGCTACTGGTAACTTATAAAAATGGAAAACAATAAAATTACATCAATTGAGGCATCAGTAGATTAAATGTTTTAGAATATTTATTTCAAAGAAAGCCAGTAAACTAGCTCTGTAAGTTTAAAAGAGGATAAACAGGTATATATCCCCCCAAGGCAGGTATAGGCAAAAAAAATGCAAGTACCTAGGTACTTACCTCAATCCCCTGCTCCTGCTGGTTTGGGTTAGGGTTAGGATACTTGACCTCTCCTTGCCTCAAAGAGATACAATTTCCCTCTATATTTACTATTACTGAACATCCAAAATATACTTAATTCTATGTATATATGCCATATGTGTAAATAAATATTACACACAGGCACACAAAAATATACTGTACATTATCTTCTATATAAACTATATGTGTATATACAGAGAAAGAAAGAGAGAGAGCTCTTGTAAAATTATATATGGTACATTCAACCTCACTTACTGTAATAGGAAAAACAAACCCAGAGTCCACTTTCTGCCACACAATTAACCATAACCAGAACATTACACATGTCTTCAGATGTACCGGTACTTCCCTAGCTTGCACATCACTGTTAGAGCTAGGAAATGTCATGGATTGAGTAAAATGTGGTGATTCTCACTTAACAATGCTTTTGCTTAACAACAAATTTTGAGCTCAATTGTGGTCATAGGTCTCTGTCTGTCTGTCTGTCTGTCTGTCTGTCTGTCTGTCTGTCTGTCTTCCTTTCCTGTCTGTGCCCCCCTCCTCTCCCCTCCCCGGGTAAATTATAGAGTCAATGCTGTATTGTTTTTTTATTTAAGGTTACAAAGCAAATGAAGAATCATTTTGAGTATTCTTTAAAATTTCTTCAGTGGGATCCATAGCTAATCTGGCAAAAGATTTTTCACCTGGCAAAACTTTATATTGTTGACATTAGGCACAGCCAGACAGATGTCTTAAAAGGCAAACAAACTGTCAAAAAAGTATGTTTTTTAAAAATATAATATTTTGGTTGTTGAATTTAATTCTGCCTTGGCGCGGGGCAGCCCCCGCAGTTGAGTGGCTGGCGAGGACCACGCATTCCCATCTTTGTGTCCGCTGGGGTTAAAGGAAAGTTTAGGGACCCCCGCCCCTTGGAGAAATGCCTCGGTGGTGACATTCTGAGCGTTTTTGCCTCCCCACTCCGAAAACCCCACTTCGAGGCTGAGAGGAGAGTGATTTTAAAAGGCACTCTCAGCTTGGGGTTTTCTCCCCGCTGAAATGTTTCTCTCGCCACTGACAAATTATTCGCCCACCGCCCTCAACACCCGCTTTGTCCTCGACCCGGCAGAAGAAAACCGCGTCCTTTCCTGTCGCTCTCTTCCCAAGAGGTGGGGTGGGAGGGTATTGAGAAGACAGAAGCAAGAATCCACCCCCCAAGCCAAACGGCTTTTTTCCTGTTTAGCGCGGCGTTCGAGCGCTAAACAGGAAAAAAGCCGTTTGGCTAGGGGGTGGATTCTTGCTTCTTAACCGGGAGCAGTTGCCCCCTCTCCCAAAGTGATGTTCCAAAGCGGTCTCCGGGAAGCGACCGAGGGAAAGGCAGTCGTCTGCCTTTCCTTCAGCTCTAAAGAAGCGGCAACTGCCCTGCCTTCCCCCAGCTGCTTAGCCAAGCGCTTTGGGAAGGTGCCGCCTGTCTTCGCCTGTCTTCGCCTCCTCTTTCGAGCTGAAGGAAAAGCAGATGACTGCCTTTCCCTCGGTCGCTTCCCAGAGACCGCTTTGGAACATTGCTTTGGTTGCTCCAGCCTCTCCTGCAGCGGAGAGAAGCGGCAAATGGCCAGCCCTTCCCCCAGCCGCTTCCCCGCATGCTTCGGATGTGCCTGCCTTTCCTACAGCGAAGACAGGCGGCACCTTCCCAAAGCGCTCGGCTAAGCGGCTGGGGGAAGGGCTGGCCATTTGCCGCTTCTCTCCGCTGCAGGAGAGGCAGGAGCAACCAAAGCAATGTTCCAAAGTGGTCTCCGGGAAGCGACCGAGGGAAAGGCAGTTGTCTGCTTTTCCTTCAGCTCGAAAGAGGAGGCAAATGCCCCGCCTTCCCCGAGCCGGTTAACTTGAAGCGCTCGGTTAACCGGCTTGGGGAAGGCAGGGCAGTTTCCGCTTCTTTAGAGCTGAAGGAAAGGCAGACGACTGCCTTTCCCTCAGTCGCTTCCCGGAGACCGCTTTGGAACATCGCTTTGGGAGAGGGGGCAACTGCTCCCGGTGAAGAAGCAAGAATCCACCCCCTAGCCAAACGGCTTTTTTCCTGTTTAGCGCTCGAACGCCGCACTAAACAGGAAAAAAGCCGTTTGGCTAGGGGGTGGATTCTTGCTTTAACCGGGCAGTTGCCCCCTCTCCCAGAGCGATATCCTTAGTGGTCTGCAGGAAGCAGCTTAGGGAAAGACAGCCGTCTGCCTTTGCTTCAGCTTGAAAGAAGCGGCAACTGCCCGGTTAAAAGCAAGAATCCACCCCCTAGCCAAACGGCTTTTTTCCTTTTTAGCGCTCGAACGCCGCGCTCAACAGGAAAAAAGCCGTTTGGCTAGGGGGTGGATTCTTGCTTCTTAACCAGGCAGTTGCTGCTTCTTTCAAGCTGAAGCAAAGGCAGACGGCTGTCTTTCTCTAAGCCGCTTGCGCCCTCTTGTGGTGACTTGTGAGTCACCCGAGTATAAGTCGAGGTCGGGTTTTTCAGCCCATTTTTTGGGCTAAAAAACTCGACTTATACTCGAGTATACAGTGATCCCACGCTCGTTGCGAGGGTTCCGTTCCAGGACCCCCCGCAACGAGCGGGTTTTCGCGAAGTAGCGCTGCGGAAGTAAAAACACCATCTGCGCATGCGCGCCCTTTTTTCATGGCCGCGCATGTGCAGATGGTGTTTTTTACTTCCGCACCTGGGAAGACCCCCGCCCAACAGCTGAGGAGCCGCCTGCCCGCCCGCCTGCCCGCCGCTTGTCCACCCGCCGCTCGTGCCGCCGCCGCTCGTGCCGCCGCTGCTGGTGCGGCCGCCGCTCGTGCCGCCGCTCGTGCCGCCGCTGCTGGTGCGGCCGAGCTTCCCTCAGCCCCCTTTGGCCCCGTCGCTCATGCCGCCGCTGCTGGTGCCGCCGCCGCTGGTGCCGCCGCCTCTCGTGCCGCTGCTGCTGGTGCGGCCGCCGCTCGTGCTTTCGGAGCTCCTCCGGCGTCACCCGGCTTCTGGTAGAAGCCTTCTCTCTTTTTTTTCTTGCGGCGAGCCCGAGCCGTTCCTCTCTCGACCGCAGCCGAGCTTCCCTTCGCCTCCTCCCCGCCTGCTTTTCCTCGCCAAGCGCACGAAAATAAAGAGAGAAGGCTTCTGCCAGAAGCCGGGTGACGGCGGAGGAGCTCCGAAAGCCGGAGAAGAAGAGTCTCGCAGGCGGGGAGGAGGCGACGGGGCCAAAGGGGGCCGAGGGAAGCTCAGCTGCGGTCGAGAGAGGAACGGCTCGGGCTCGCCGCAAGAAAAAAAAGAGAGAAGGCGCATCTCCTGAGGGGAAGCCAGCGCCGCCCGCCCTTCGCCCGCCCACGCCGTTGCTCACGCCACTCAGCTGGGAAGCGGGGCTGGGGTTTCCCCGCCGCCCACGCAAAGGGGAAACCCCGGCAAGAGGGGAAGACCCAGGGAAGCCGCCCAGCAGCTGATCTGCCCGGCAAACTCCACCATCTACGCATGCGTGGCCATAGAAAGAAAAAGGGCACGCATGCGCAGATGGTGTTGTTTACTTCCGGGTTGAAAAATCGCAAATTACCCTGTTCGCAATGGTCGGGGACGCAATAACCGGGGGATCACTGTATACGGTATATAGCAGATCAACATTGTATATTCTCATTTTGTTCTTAGGGGGATGGGGCTTAAGTCAGAATTTGATTACTGCATGTTTTCTCAAGCAGATTAAAATGATTTTAATATTAAAATGTTTAGAGCATAATTATTGATTTTTAAAAAGCAATCTGATTTTATCAATTACAATTTCAAAAATTCTTATTTTTTTTAAATATAGGAAGATCCAGTACCAAATGGTCTCCGTGCTCTTCCAGTATTTTATGCTGCTACAATAACTATTAATGTGTTCTCCATAATGTATACAGGTGCTCCAGGTGAGTAAATGGGAGTCTGCTGTGAAAAGATTGTATTGTCCTTTGGAACACAGAATATAATTTTGTACTCTTCCAACCTTAATTAGGCTAGCTTTCTTCCCCCATCAAAAGAGTTTGCCTCAATACTTGCAATATTTGGCTTGAAAAATAACAATTCTTGTACATATATCCTTTTTTAAATTTAAGTAAATTAGTACAAGAATTCTGTTCTACTACATAATACAGTAGTACCTCGTGATACAAACCCATCGTCATACAAACTTTTTGAGATACGAACCTGGAGTTCAGAATTTTTTGGCTCTTCTTATGAACTTTTTTCACCTTATGAACCCGCCGCCGCCACTGGGATGCCCTGCCTCCAGACATTCCACTGGCTGCCGCCACCTGGCTGTCACCTTCCGAAACAGCCGGGTTGCTTCTTGGCGTTCTCCTGAACGCAGAACCCAGAAGTTTGGCAAAAGTTCAGGTTCAGGAGAACGCCGAGAAGCGCTGCCGCCCAACTGTCACCTTCCCTGTAGAGCCTTGGAGCTGTCAGCCGGTCGGGAGGCTCAAACGGAGGTGGGGAATCTCAATAGGGAATTCCAGGGGCGGAGCTTTGACATCACGGAGACATCCTTCCTTGCCGGCTGAAACAGGGACTTTTGCTAAACTTCCGGGTTCGGCGTTCAGGAGAACGCCGAGAAGTGCCCGGCTGTTTCAGAAGGTGACAGCCAGGCGGTGGCGCCCAGCAGAGAGCCCGCTTTTGCGATTTTTTGGGGGGTGGGCTTGCACGCATTAATCGGTTTTCCATTGTTTCCCATGGGAAACATTGTTTCGTCTTATGAACTTTTCACCTTACGAACCTCCTCCCGGAACCAATTAAGTTTGCAATACAAGGTATCACTGTATTTCTTGTGTTTTATGATTTTTATATAAATTTTAGTAAGTTTAGTTGGCATAATATATTTTTCTTTGTAATCCAAAAAAGGAGAACAGGATGCAATTTTCTTTATAATTTTGTAAAACAATTTAGCTTTTGGCGAAGAAAACGAAAAAAAATCTGTCTTTACCTTCCAACAGTTTGCCTCCTTAATGCAAACAGTGGTCAGCTTCAGCACAGCCTGATTTAACACAAGCAGCTGATTGGCAGTTAGATTGTCTCATGGAAACGTCATATCAGCTGTTCCATGCTGCAGGGATCGCTGCCACCCATCGGCCTAGAACTATCCATCACCACTGTCACCTATCGCCACTGCTGCCATCTATCTCCACAGCCTGTAATAGCGGCAATGAGCAGCTGGGTGGCAGAGAGACCCACAACCTGGAACAGCTGATAGGCAGTATTCCAGGGAGCCAGTCCAACCACCAATCAGCTGCTTGTGCTAAATTATGCTGCTGTAGCTGACCACGCTGCTTGCTTCAAGGTGGTAAATTGCTGAGAGATAGAGGCTGAAGGGAGGGAGGCTGGCGGGGGGAGGGGGGTTGCAGGGTTTCGACAACATTCCCTGTATAAGATACACAGACATTTCCATCTACTTTGGGGCGGGGGGTGGCGTCTTATACTCCAAAAAGTACAGTATATCCTTGTATTACAAAGAAAGTGACTTAGTTTTCTGATTTAATGGCTTTTATTTCTGAAACAATATTCCAGATCCTCTCTAAAATGTAAGAGCTGATACATATTTTTTTTCTTTTTTCAGTCCTAGGAATTACACTTCCTATATGGGCAATAGCACTGATATCAATTGGTGTATCAATTGTATTTGCTGCCTTAGTGTGGATATTTGTATGCCCATGGATGAAAAGAAAAATAGCAAGTATGTTTTTTCACAAAATGATGAGTTGAAATAATCTTATTTTAAATCTTTCACACGAGGACTTCTAGAACACTGCTATATTTTAAAAACATACCATATTTATTTATCAAGTTCTGTAAGACTGGTATTTTATTGCTTGCATTTTAAAAATTACGATGATCCCAAATGCAATTTTATTACACACAAGAAATGCAAATTTGTGTAAAATTATACACAATTGTTTTTAATTAAGTGTAAAATGTATTAATTGTGGCAAAATATATTTCTTCTTTGCAACATATTTTAAAGTAAGAATTAAGAATTAAAGATTAAAGTTTGGTATTCCAAATTAAATAATTGATGATTATGCTAAAAACATTTTTGTTTTATCACTGTAGTCAGTTTGTTTAAAGCAGTAAAGGGCAGCCATTCGTGGCCCTACTAGAATGTGCCGCACCCACCCTTCCGCTTCCTGTGCCCCAAAGCAGTCCCAGCCGGGAGCCATCAGCAGAAAGAAATCCTCCAGGAAGGAGAGCAGCTTGTTGGGGAGATTACACTCCTCCGTCGCACGCTTGCCAGTCTCTCCGACGAGCTGCTCTCCTTCCTGGAGGATTTCTTCCTGCTGAGGGCTCCCGGCCGAGACTGACTGCCGCCACCGCCGCGTCTCGCAGGACCCAGCCCTGCGGACACCGGGCGGCCACATCGGCAGCAGTTGCAGAAGCACCCCACACCCGCTGGATGAGCGCCATGCTCTCTGGGCCCACTGCAGTGGGGCTAGGTCATGCAAAGCACGGCGGCGGTGGTCAGTCCTGGCTGGGAGCCACCAGCGGGAAGAAATCTTCCAGGAAGGAGAGCAGCTCGTTAGGGAGATGACATTCCCCCATCATCCCCGTTGCCTGCTTGCCAGAGTCTCCCGGACGAGCTACTCTCCTTCTTGGAGGGGTTCTTTGCGCTGATGGCTCCTGGACAACCGCAGTGATAGCAGAGGCACCCCACACCCGCCAGACAAGCTCCACACACTCTGGACTCTGGCAGCCATGGGGCTGGGTCCTGCAAGACACAGTGGCAGCAGTCAGTCCTGGCCAGAAGCCGCCAGTGGGAAGAAATCCTCCAAGAAGGAAAGCAGCTCATCAGGGAGACTCTGGGTGACAGAGGAGCATCATCTGGGACCGGATTGGCACCCCACACCCGTCGGACAAGCGCCTCGCTCTCTGGGCCCACCTAGCAGAGTGGGCCTGTTGCTGCTGGCTGGGGAGGCGAGATTCAGCTGCTGTACATACGCAGAAGCCGAATCTCGCGTGCATGGCGTGTGCATGGCCGGGGGTAATGGAGCTGCATGCACAGCTTCATTTCCGCCGGTGGAACGGTGTTCCATGCCATCCCACCTCCTGCCCATCCCTGTTTTAAAGGACATCAGACATGTTGACCCTGAAAGGTAGTTCTGTAAATTAATTATTATTTTTAAACTGCTGCATTTTATCTAGGTCGTTTAAAGAAGGAAAGTGCACTATCAAAAATATCTGATGAAAGCATTGACAAAATTGAAGAAGAGGATATGCCTGTCTTTAAAGAACTTCCTGGTGTAAAGGAAAGTGATGAAAGTACTATTCCCTTGACTAGCTGTGGAACAGAAGATGCTGGCGTGTCAGATAATATAGCAAATGGTAGTCATCCACGTGTACCATATGGTGAGAAGTTAAGAGCTTATGTATTGTTTCTCTATATGTGTTTTATGTGTAGTGTCAGACTGTTATATATTAATGCTTTAGCCCTCTAACAAATTTATAATTAAAACAATACAAGCAAAAAAAATAATTTGTATATTTTTTCCTCTGAAGAATAGAATAGAATTCTTTTGAATCTTATTGAATTAAATTTAGTCTTGTTCCTTTTTAACTTTGACAGACCCCACCTAGTTCTGGATGATTTTCTATATTTTAGCCTGTAGCTGGACATAAGGGATTAGCATTTTTAATGCATTTTAATTTGAACTACAGCTAATCCTTCACTTAAAACTTAAAACACTTAAAACAATTGGACCTGGAATTTCCATTATTAAGACTATAAGTAGAGTTGCACCAAATTTTAACTTTGTAAACAACCATTTAATAAATCACCTGGGTCATTAAGCAAATCCCAATGGCATTTTTGGTGAGAAATCAGCAAAAAAGGATCACAAATTGTAATTGTGTCTGAAAGATGTTGCAACCAGTTGCAAATACGGGGCGGTTGCCAAGTGCCTGAACAGCAATTATATGTCCACAAGAATGGTGCAATGGTTTAAGTATGAGTATAGATTGTAAGTAATTTTCTGAGGTAGTTGTACCCTCATTAAACAAATTATTGTGACTTGATGATAATCTGTGGGTAATTTTTTTTAAAATGAATAGGATCTACTATTCCTACTACTTTTATTGTCCTGTTTGCACTTGCTAATGAAGACTTGTGAAAAAATAGAAAATAAAGAAGCAATATTTTCTAAAATGTGTTGCAAATCTTTTGAATGTTCTTTGGAAAATAATTTTTTTCTGTAATATTTCAGGAAGGGCATTTTCAATGACTCACAGTATGGTGAAATCACCTGTCTCCAATGGTACATTTAATTTCGATGGCCAAATGAAGAGTGACATTCATGTGTACCACACTGTGCACAAAGACTCAGGATTGTACAAAGACTTACTGCACAAAATACATCTAGATAGAGGGAATGAAGATAGGCCTTCACAAGAAAATAACTACAAGTTACTGCGGCGCAACAATAGCTACACTTGTTACACAGCTGCCATATGTGGGATGCCTGTGCATTCTTCCTTCAAGGCTGCTGACATGTCAACCCCAGAAGACAGTGAAAAGCTGGTTACAGACACAGTATCTTATTCCAAAAAGAGGGTTCGTTATGATAGCTACTCCAGCTATTGCAATGCTGTAGCTGAAGCAGAAATTGAAGCAGAGGAAGGTGGTGTGGAGATGAAATTGGCATCAGAATTAGTAGATCCTAATAATCCCAATGAAGATACTGCAGAAGAAGAGAGAGATGAACGGGACTCTTCAGAGGTCCATCTGCTTTTTCACTTCCTCCAAATCCTGACAGCTTGCTTTGGTTCTTTTGCTCATGGAGGTAATGATGTCAGGTAAGTAATAATGCCTACATATTTGTTGTATTATAGCAATTTGTGTGTGTTGTGATTGGTTCCAGGTGTTGAGAGTCCTTATATAATTATGGTTGGTTGCACTGATACTCAAGAATTTAAAATGATTAATATGCTTACTAAAAATGGTTTAATCTGTAACTTTATGTCAACTTTGACCTATTTCTTGCCATAGTTTCTACTCATTTGCATGATAAACAAAGATCTTACCCCTATCGTGAATGAACCAAAGAATGGTTGCTCAAGTTTTTTTTAAAGAAACCAACATGAGCATATGAACCTACTAAAGCCATACAGTCATCAGAACTCTCATAACAAAAAGAGACTCTCATGTCTTACTTTTGTGTATTTATTCTTCCAGATAGAGGCCAGCTGTTGCTAATAATTCAAAAATATTCTGTGCTCTGTGCAAATATTTTTAGAAGGAAAATTAAAATTAGCAATTGTAAAACTCAGCTAGGTTATAAAAGAAATATACCAACCTTTTGGTACCATTTGATCTCTTGTAACTGTCCACAAGATTATGTATAATTGTTTGGAGTAGCAGTTCATTCCAGGAAGAATGGAAAGCAGATAGTTATTATCAGATATCCTGGCTTGAAGATGTTGGTGAGCCATAATATTCAAATGTTGCACTATTTTAATCTTGTGGGTGTTTCATACTTTCTGCTTCTTTATTATTTCCTCTCCTTTTTTAGAAATATAGCAACCCCCAAATTATATTCTGTGAGCACTTACTGGAGTTTCCGCAACAGCAAATTGTCAATGGCAGGTAAACAACTTGAGCAAGACCTTCATTGCTATTATGGAAACATCCAGACTTTTACAAGACAAGATCATGCTGTTTTTTTGCAAGGGAAAGAGGTGGTGGTGGAGGGGACAACCAGATCCAACAGTTCTCCCTTAATATAAAGCATTGCAATATTGCCATAATAGTTTATTTAAAGAATTGCAGGCATGGAACACTATTCATACATAGAAAATGGAATATATGGAAATCCTATTGACAGGTAATTATCAATTTTACATTAAATGTATTACAAGCACAGCATGATATTCTTCTGACCTGTTTGTAGTCGCATGTAATTTAACTTTTTGAGGGTCACTATTATCAAAAAAGGACATTCTTCTATCTAGCAATTTTTACATTTTCCTTCTGGTTTGGTTTTCTGGCGTAGGAGGAGATATAAAATATGGAGATCTTTTAAGGGATGCTTATCTTTGGAAGGGCATTCCCCCCCCCCTATCTTTTTTATGTAAATGTCCTAGTTGACAAATATTGGGCACTAATATGTTAAGGAGAAGCTTTGATTAAGTAGAATATGAATAGGACTATAAATGGTATATCCATGGTAATTCAGAATCATGGAGTACATTCACATTCATATAGGCTCTACCAGATGCTAGGACATCATGTTGTGCTGAAAGTACTTCAAAACTTACTGAAACTAATAGACAAATAGTTAGTGTCTCATTTTTTAAAATATAAAATTTATTAACACTAATGTGTATTTTTCTTTAAATAGATCATACAGATTTATATGTAAGTGATTAGAAAAGATGGAAAGAAATTACAGTACATTTAGGTTTATATCAATGTAATCAGCCTTATTTTAGATCTGGTTGGGTTTTTTTAAAGGAAAAACTTATACAAGCTAACATTCTACTGTGTTTCTCTTATAATAAGACATGTCCTAATAATAAGGCCAACAGGGCTTTTCAGGACATGCATTAAAAAAGTCTTCCCCCCAAATAACCCCCCTTCCACAACTATGTACACGCATCTGCTGCCCCATCTGCCCAAATTGTGCCAAAAATCTTACCAGAGCTCACCACCTCTCTTTCTTGGTTGGTCTTTGCCATTCCTTGAAATGTGAAGAAAAGAAAATGTAAAGAAAAACTTCTCACTAGTGCGACCAATTAACAACTTTTTGCACTCTCGCAAGTTTTTCTTTACATTTCAAGGCGTTTCCCTGTAAAGACTCACCAAGAAAGAGAAGCAGTGAAGCTTCCATATGCTGCAAAGATGTTTGGGCACAATTTGGGGGTAGCAGTTGAGGCAGGGGGTGGGGAGTGGTGGGCTGCAAGATGCACACTTTACCAGCACCTGGCTTCTCTCTGCCACCTGTGCAGCCTCTTGGAGTAAAAGGGGAGAAAGATTACTTCCACACATCATGCAGCCAAAAGGTTCCTTGTCCTGGTGCTCTTCTTACGTGCACTGTCCACCCACCACCAGCCAAAAGGTTTGCTTGCTAGCTGCTTCTGCAGCTGCGCCCAGCTAGAAGTTTGGCTGTCAGCTCGGGTTTTGTCGCCAGCTACTTCTGCTTAGCAGGGATGACTGAGGCACCATGGGTGTTGCCGCTGTCCTCACTGCCTCCACTTATGGCGGGACTAGTCGGCCCTCTGCAGGGCAAGCTCAGCTGCGGATAGGAAGCATTGGCTGTGGCCAAGCTGGCCGAGCTGCATCTCTCGGGGCAGCCCAGGGTCTCATTGCCGGGCTCTTAGAAAAAGTAAGCAGGGCCTGCGGAAGAAAGGGAGTGCAGGCAAGGGTCCTGTGAGGCTTCCCTCCCTAGGAAGAGTCCAGCTCAATCACCATACCATCTGGTGACTCCCAAGGTGGAGGGGCTTCCTGGACATGCTGGCACATGCTCCAGTCAGTCAGTGCTCAGATGGGGTGACCAGGGGGATATTGGAGAGGAGTAGGAGGGAGGGGAGGCCTCCAATGACCATCACCATAGAGCGAGAGCAGCCGTTACCCTGGCTGGGGTTTGGAAGCCGCAGAGCCAGAGTTTGGGAGTGAGAAAGAAGGACGTCTTCTGCTTTCTTTGCATGCAGCCAAAAGCAGAAACAGCAGGAAACTTCTCACAAATTTGAAAAGTTTGATTGAATTCATGAAAAGTTTTCTTTTACAATGGGCTACTCTGGACACAATGCTGAGGAATGTGATGGAACTGTAAGTGTCAAGTAGGACACACATCTTGCAGCCTAACCCGTCTTACCTACCAGAAATGAGTCTCTCTGAGACTCCTCATACTGTTGACTCCTCATATTGTTGCCTTGTGGAACAGGACTCTGCAATGCTTGTTGTGCCGTTGCATGCGCAAACAGCAGCAGGACCCCAACTGTGCTGCATGATGAAAATTGCAGTAGTTCTGCAGTTCGTGCATGAGGCGGTGGTGGCAGGCTAGCTGCTCGGCTGGCGCCAAGAACAGAGAAGGGAAGTGGCAGTGATAGGACATCCAGTCCCACACTTGCCGCCTACTGCATCTCCAAAATAATAATCCCCCCCCCCAATAATAAGGCCAAGGCCATATTTGGGGGGTTAAAAAATATACGGCCCTGTCTTATTTTGGGGGAACACAGTACAAAATAGCTAGGACAAATATTACTTGCGTATACATTCACTGGTAACATTGCTTGCTTAACTACTAGTAGAACAGGAGGCATCTTTACAGAGTTGTTACTATTTCCAATGATGTAAAATCCTCTTCACTTACTGCAGGATCTTGCTGTTGAATATCTAAATTTCCTCTTCCATCCATCCATCCAACCATCCATCCATCCATCCATCTATCTATCTATGCCACCCCTCTCCAAGGACTCAGAGCGACTTACAACAAAAAGAAAACAATACAATATAGTAGCCTAAATCCAATTAATTTAAAACTAAATATCTATAATCCCCAATTTTATTTTTAAAAAGCAATCATGCCTACTCAGACAACAACCATACGTGACATTCATTGGCCTGAGGGCTAGAGTTTAATCGCCCCAAGCTTGGCAGAATAAATAAGTCTTAAGACTGTTGCGGAAGACAAACAGGTTGAGGGCAACACGAATCTCCGAGGGGAGCTGATACCAGAGGCCCTGAGCCACAGAGAAGGCTCTTCCCCTAGGCCCCACCAAGTGGCATTGTCTAATTGATGGGACTTTGAGAAGGCTGACTCTGTGGGACCTAACCGGTCACTGCGGCAGAAGGCGGTCCCACAAGTAATCTGGCCCGATGCCATGTAGGACTTTATAGGTCATTAGCAACACTTTGAATTGCATCTGGAAATCAATCAGCAGCCAATGCAATCCGTGGAGTGCTGGAGTGCATACCTAGGAAGGCCCATGACTGGTTGCGCGGCTGCATTTTGCACAATTTGTAGTTTCCGAACATGCTTCAAAAGTAGCCCCATGTAGAGAGCATTGCAATAGTCAAATCTTGAGGTGATAAGTGTGTGAGTGACTGTGAGTAGAGACTCCATGCTCAAATAGGGCTGCAACTACTACACCAGGCGAACCTGGGCAAATGCCTTCCTCACCACAGCCGAAAGATGATGTTCTAAAGTCAGCTGAGGATTTAGGTTTTTATTTTTAAAACAAAAACAAAGAGATTTGCTAGTAAAAAACTCCAGCATCCTAATTTGAGTCCCTGGTATTTTTATTAGACTGACTGAATATCAAGAAAGATAAAATTGAGCCCAAAGAAAGAAAGAAGTTGCTATTGATGTAATTTGATGAAGAGTTCAATAGAATTTAAATGCTGATACAGTTTGTGTCCCTGAGTGATCTTAATAAGGATTCTATAGTGTTTACAGAATTAGTAGTTTTTCTTAGTTTTCCTGAAAGAATGATAGGAGAAATTCAAGGTACTTAGAAGCTGAATATTTTGCCTCAACCAATTAGTGACTGCATCTATAATTATTGTCTTTTTTCTCTTTCTGATCAGAAATTTGGTTAAAACATATCCCCTTCCTTCCATACTAATAGGGAACAGATAATAATTATACAACTTGTTCTTAATTTATATTTTATCTCTTCGTGAAGTTTAAGGATAAAGAGGATAATGAAAAGTAAATTTATACTTGCTGAAAACATGATAGAAAGATAATGCAGAAATAAACAGCTTTGGAGCCCAACCTGTCATGATGTCTATCAGGTTCCCCAACTTGCCTGCCTTTATTATTGTGCAGATTACTGCAGAATAATACTTTGCTTAATTAAAATTAGGCAAAATCTAGAAATGTTATTTCCAATATGTCGCTTGCCCTAATGTAGGTACAATTGGTACCATTAGAAAATAAAGCAGTTTCTGACTGCAAGCCAGTCTTCAACACCTGGTACTGTAACTTCTAAATCAATATTTTTATTCATTAAGGAATAACACAGTGCAAATAGTTCCAGGCAAGAAGTAGAAATTATCCAACTGATGTTATAAGATAGAAAAACTGCCAACCAAGATGCTTATGAGTATATTTTTACATTTATAGACTTCCAAACTCCTAAGGACTTTAGGTGGTATGCAAATATATGTTAGAAATGATATGCAGTAAATAAAAACCAAACAATAAACTACCAATAAACTAATGAAAAACTCAGAATAAAGTTGAAACCAAACCAAGATGGTGTCAAGACCCGTATGCTCCATGGAAAAGGATTGATTTGAGCAGCTTCTGGAAGCCAATTAGGTTAAGAACCAACTGAATGTCTTTGAAAAATCCTTCTAAAGAAGCACTACAAAGAGCATGTATGAGTTTTAGATCCTCTCTCATTCTTAAAGTGAACCACTGCTAATAGGTTTTTCTGTTAAACTAAATCAGTTAGGCAATTCCAGTTGCAGTTTTAGATTTATGAGTTTATATATTACATTTCCTGGATAAGCATGAGAATAAAAAGTTGCTGAAACTGAATAAAATATTGCTGTGCTAGTGTCAGTAAGTAATGGTTAAGGTGTTGGATTAAGAGCCAGGAGATAATTATTCTGATTCACCTTCAGCCACAGAAGTTCACAGATGATTTTAGACTAGTCATTCTCTTTCAAAGCAAGTTACTTCACATGTTTGTTGTTTGAAGATAAATAGGAAACACAATTTATGCTGTCTTGAGCTCCTGAATGAAATCCAGGATATAAATATAATAAATGGATGGGTTCTCTGTTTTCATTTGTACGTATATGAAAAACAGTCAACCTGAATAAATCTCTATTCTCCTGCTCTTGTCCCACACTTTCATTTCTCTGTTGTGATTGGGAAATTTATTTTCTGTAACGAGCATACATATTTATTAGTATTATGCAAAATGGTTTAAAATTGAAAAATTTAAGAATTACTGTGTTTACAATTTTAAATATTGTAAGCTCACTTCAGATTTGTTTCAAATTTATTTATTATAAAATGTATTGTTTTAGAATTTATTCAGTTTATTTGTCCAGCAACAAATTACTCAATCAGCATTGAGTGCGCAGCAGCAGCAAAAAAGCAAATTCCATGCTTGGCATGATTAGGAAGGGAATCAAAAATAAGTCAGTAAGTGTTGTATTGCCTCTGTACAAATCGATGGTGAGACTTCACTTAGAATACTGTGTACAGTTCTGGTCACTGTAGCTCAAGAGAGATATAATGGAACTGGAAAAGATGCAAAAAAGGGCAACAATTATGTTCAATTGGAGCACCTCCCTTATGAGACGCCTTGGTCTCTTCAGCCTTGAAAGACGGAGTTTAAGGGGTGACTTAATCGAAGTGAATAAAATCATGCATGGGATAGAAAAGGTGGATAGAGAAAAATTATTTTCTCTATCACACAATACTAGGACAAGGGGGCACTCTCTAAAGCTCATAGGTAAGAAAATGAAGACAAATCAAGGGAAATATTTCTTTACCCAGAGGGATGTTGGTTTATGGAATTAACTTCCAGAAGAGGTCGTGACAGCTGTCAGTCTTGATAGCTTCAAGACAGGATTAGACAAAGTCATGGATGCTAAGTGTATCGGTGGTTATTGAAACGGATGTCCATGTGCCGCCTCTATGTTGGTTGAGGCAGGCAGGATTCACTTGAGTATCATTTGTTGGGGGTCAAGGGAAAGGGAGGGGTTTACCTTCTCTTTCTGCTCAAGATCCCCATGTACAATTGGTGGACCACTGTGTGACACCGAATGCTGGACTCTACAGGCTTTGGCCTGATTCAGCATGGTTCTTCTTATGTTCTTATGTTCTTAACATTGTTCAGAAATGCTGTATGTTAATAGTGATAGTAAAGTAACAGAGCATTATTCTCTTTCAAATCTTCTTTGAATATCCCTCGTCTCACTTTAATCATGGTTCATAAACCCAATGAAATAATAATTCTACTTTTGAATTATCACAATTGCAGTCTTTTAAGTGGGAATTATTACACAATCAGTCTCAGAAAAAAATGAGCAGGACTTGTATGTTTTGTCACATCAAGATGGTAAATAGTTGTTTTATCAATTGGATTTCCTTAAAACAGCCACATTTTTTTGCAGGCTTGCACAAAAGTTTGATTGTTAATCAAATGGCAAAAAAATGTATGTATGAAGTCCAATGTCTTCTAAGTCATTTATCAGATTGAAAGAGTCCTAATATCTAGCACTATTGTTCATGAAATTCCTAGGACTTTTCTAATGTCCATTTTGTATTCCAAGCTGATATGTACTGAGTCCTATATTTTATTCTCAAATTCCAGCACATATTTAATTGCATGATTTTTAAATGGTCCAGGGAAATTGTCCTGAACGTTGAGGAAGAGAAGGAAGGAACCGCTATTTAATCTCTTCAGCAATATAATTTTGTGTTAGAGATGAATATAAAACAAAGACTTTTTAAGACTCCTCTTGGTAAATACATAGATTTGCAGCAAAGAAAACATTACCTGAGGTAGCCAGACTTGATAACATTTAGTGCCTCAAACCAACTATTGGATTTGAGCTCAGAAATGAACTTAGGGCTAAGTAATATTCATAAGACACGCACAAGAGTCATTTGGTATTCTTTAATAGCATAACAGTATGCTAAGGAAAACAAGAAATTAAGAACATTGAAGGAGATTTACTGAGAAGATACTATAAGGCTAATGCTTATAGAAAAATGGCTTTTTGTAAAAAGCTAGTCTGATGTACATGAAGATGATTTTCAGGCTATTACAGCAAAATATTTAGGATTTCATGTTATATTTTCTTCTCTAGCAATGCTATAGGCCCTTTGGTTGCCCTTTGGCTTATATATGATCAGGGTGGTGTAATGCAAGATGCTCCTACTCCTGTTTGGCTGCTACTGTATGGAGGCATTGGCATCTGTGTAGGCCTCTGGGTCTGGGGACGAAGAGTGATCCAAACAATGGGGAAAGACCTCACACCTATCACGCCATCAAGGTAAGTGCATGTTGAGTGGATAACACTTACTTTGATAAATGTTGCCATGGCATCTTTGCCCCTAATTGTTTTTGCTTTTGAACTGAGTTGAATATCTTGTCTTTAAACTAACATAATATGCCTAAATTGTTGATATCTAGTTGAGCAGAAAAGTCTGATGATGTCTTGAATAGCATAGAGAAAAGGCATAAATCAAAGTAGTTTAGTTTTGCTTCCAAAAACTAAAAACTGGATCCATGATTTTTATTTGTTTTTAATGCATACTAGAATTCTGCTGCTAACCTAATTGCTAATTAAGCCTTAGTTTCTTCAAATATAGATTAGATATCAGGTACCAGAAAGCTGCTTCACTAATTTAATCTGGATGTATGTACGTGTATATAGTTTTCATTATCCAGCAGCTTCTTATTCTTTTAATATAACTCAATGATCAAACATTGGAGGAAAGCATTTGAAGAAAAAGCGGTAAGCTTTTGGCATGTTGCAAGGTATAAACCCAGACTGATAGGTCAAGATTTTTTATTTTTTTTAAAAAAAGAGTGACTGTGAAGTGTTTTCTTATGCTTCCTGCAGTGGTTTCACTATTGAGTTGGCTTCGGCGTTCACAGTTGTGGTAGCTTCCAATGTTGGACTTCCTGTCAGTACTACACACTGCAAGGTATGCCTTTGCCCTGTGACTGCAGCCAAGCTGGTCTGGATTATTCATTTTTATTTATTTTTTTAATCTTGATGCTCAGATCAAGTTATAATGGCATGATACCGCAGTAGGAAACTTAAATTGGATGTACAGTATAAGACATTCCTCATATTTTTTATAAAATACATGATATAGGAGGTTTTTACTTCTCAAACATTTAATTACCTTTCATATTTTATACAGCTGAACACTTTTAAACACCAGCACTTATTCATAACTTAAATGCACAGCCACATTCAACTTTATGTAGCTGTGTGTTTGGATTTTTGCATGTCTTAATTTCACAGATCTTGCGCAAGAACTAATATACTTTTATTTGACGTTGAGTTATTCATATGGCTATGCAATTGCACAAGCGTATTAAATAAAAGTTCTATCTACATTTTAAAAGTAAAAGGGGAAAAAATCTAAAACTGAGAATAGAATTAAAGCATTTTATCTCCTGATACAGAAAGTCTAAATGACTCTTGTTTGTTATGATGAACTATAATAATAATAAATCTGTATTAGGCTTTCCCCAAGTGCTGTCTCAGCCTTCTTGATAGATTTGGCTCTGAAAAGTCATATTTTTTCTGTAGGTCATGCCACATGAACTTTGATCTGTTGCATTCTTCTTTGCCAAGAGATTCTGACACTTTACATCCTTCATCCTTCCACTTTCCTGATGAATGCATGGCATGGGATTTCCTGTGTGTCACTTTTACGCTACAAAATCTCCATCTGTCTCTTTTTATTTCTTCACAGTGGATTTTGCATTGAAGTTATGTGTGCGCTAACCGTACTTGTAGCCTCAAATGTGGGTATTCCAATAAGCTCCACTCATTGCAAGGTATTGGAGTTTGCAGTGGTCATGCCAATTAAATACATTCACAATCATTTAAGAACATAAATAGTAAATTCTGATTTTTTTTTCCATTTTGCCTTCACTATGTAATGTCTCGTGACATACAATATATTACATTGCTATAACATCTGAAAATAAATTCAAAATGTGGAATTTTTATTTACTTTAAAAATGCTTTTAAAATTTGAGTGATAAATTCTTCCAAGTAATAGAAAACTGATTTTTAAAATAAATATTACATGACACAGACCATAGTTTATTTTCATTGCTTATTATTTTTGCAACTTGTGAATTACATTGTAGAATTTATTTTAAGTCAATTAACAATTAACAAGCAATAAACTTAACATTTTAGTATCCTTGCTTCTGCATATTAAATTTAATGTTAGCTTTGCATTAATAGTATTTTTCTCACAAATATATATATTTTTTTCATACTGGACACTTGTGGATTATAGAATGTAAAAATTAGGTGGAGCACCACAAGTGCAGTGCAGTCTAAGTCACAAATTTTCTATTTGAAGGCAAATGGTGTTTAATTTCAAACCAATATATGCATAGCTGTTTGAAATTCTAGACATTGTAGCTTTTCAGTAATAACTGATAACTTACCATAACTACTTTTCTAATATATATTATCATTAAAATAAATACAAATACACCAAATTTGTATAATGTATAAAATTGCTTCTAAAAACCAGTATAACTGATGCCTGTTTAAAAACTTGTAGAATAAAAATGAACTCAAACACGTAAATCACATTTTATGGGGTTCAGTGTTTAAATAAAATGTGCTTTTTGCATTATATTTGTACTACCATTCCACATTTTTTTCTCTATAAATTCCTTTTAAAGACAATGTCAACTGTCCCATTGCATTAAACAACAAAAGAAACTCCTGGGACATTTTTTCTCCAAGAGTATAAATTTACTGAAAAGCCATATGGGTACAGAAGTAGAAAAACCAGTTCTGAAGTTTTTGCATACAAACGGCATAGGAGAATTCTCTTTTTCTTCTCCCCCCTGCCATAGTTCCCTCTAAGCTGAGCAGTGAGCAATCGCTCACCTAAAAATCATCATCAACTCAGAGTTTTCCAAACTTGCCCAGAAGCTGAGAGGGAAAGAGTGAGAGGGAAGGAGAGAGAGAGGAAGAGAGAGAAACAGATAGAAAAAAGAGAGGAAGGAAAAGAGAAAGAAAAAGAATGGGAGTAAGGAAGAGAGAAAGAAAATCAAAATCTAGTTTGAAACTAGCTCAACTATTTAAGTGGCATTTTGATATTGATAGAGTTGCCCTGTTATGAGCTCACTGTTATAGACACACAGTACAGTATTTTATTTTGAAATTCTCTGAGGCAAAACAGGGTGGGTTTTTTTTAAAATTTATTTATTTGTTTGTTTATTTATTTATTTATTATTTCTGTGCTGCCCAGTCCCAAAGGGACTGCCACTCAGACACTATACTTTTCCGCCCACCCCCCAGAAAAATTAGAGGGAACACTCCCCTGCAGCTTCCATTGTTCACGAGTCAGTTCATTTGCTTTATTTTGGAAACAACCTGATTACCAGGTGATGACATTGGGGTTTGGGGTTTGTCTCACACTTTCAGGTGGCACATTTGCATTCCAGAGTTTCCTTACAAGTTTCCTGTTACTGTTGTCTGATTGTCTGAGCAGAGTCAGGTTACAAGCGGTGTGCCACAACGGTCTGTTCTGGGTCCTATTCTTTTTAATATGTTTGTGAGTGACATAGGGGAAGGTTTGGTAGGGAAGGTTTGCCTATTTGCCGATGACTCTAAAGTGTGCAATAGGGTTGATATTCCTGGAGGCGTCTGTAATATGGTAAATGATTTAGCTTTACTAGATAAATGGTCAAAGCAATGGAAACCGCAGTTTAATGTTTCCAAATGTAAAATAATGCACTTGGGGAAAAGGAATCCTCAATCTGAGTATTGTATTGGCAGTTCTGTGTTAGCAAATACTTCAAAAGAAAAGGATTTAGGGGTAGTGATTTCTGACAGTCTCAAAATGGGTGAACAGTGCAGTCAGGCGGTAGGGAAAGCAAGTAGGATGCTTGGCTGCATAGCTAGAGGTATAACAAGCAGGAAGAGGGAGATTATGATCCCGCTATATAGAATGCTGGTGAGACCACATTTGGAATACTGTGTTCAGTTCTGGAGACCTCACCTACAAAAAGATATTTACAAAATTGAACGGGTCCAAAGACGGGCTACAAGAATGGTGGAAGGTCTTAAGCATAAAATGTATCAGGAAAGACTTAATGAACTCAATCTGTATAGTCTGGAGGACAGAAGGAAAAGGGGGGACATGATCGAAACATTTAAATATATTAAAGGGTTAAATAAGGTCCAGGAGGGAAGTGTTTTTAAAAGGAAAGTGAACACAAGAACAAGGGGACACAATCTGAAGTTAGTTGGGGGAAAGATCAAAAGCAACATGAGAAAATATTATTTTACTGAAAGAGTAGTAGATCCTTGGAACAAACTTCCAGCAGACGTTGTAGATAAATCCACAGTAACTGAATTTAAACATGCCTGGGATAAACATATATCCATCCTAAGATAAAATACAGAAAATAGTATAAGGGCAGACTAGATGGACCAGGAGGTCTTTTTCTGCCGTCAGACTTCTATGTTTCTATGTTTCTATTGCAAGCAGGGCTATGTAGAGAGTCAACTATGATATGCTGACTCTCCAGAAAGAAGATTAATCGTACTACGAAATAAACAGGTAGATTATTTCTACCCTATGGCTTTTCGCACTAACACCCTATCGGAGTCAGAAGCATGGAACTTCTTCCCCACCACCACCATCTTCACGTAAACATCCTGACATATACCAGAAATCATGTCATATACAGTATATATACTGTATTCATTTCTATACAGTAAATCATGAACAGACATCCTAATTTTCCTCCTTTTGAACTTTTATCACTACCTTTTTCCATTAATATTTCATTCCAGAGCCATTTATACGACCTTAATACAAGTAGATCTATTACCATATATCTTATTATCCCTCTTCCTTTCCATTAATCTTCCCCTCTTCATCCATTCTCTTTTGGTCTCTCAGAAATTGCACTTTGTGGGTTTTTCCCTTTCCTCCACTTCCCTTAACTTCTTTTTCTTTTTTTATTTTTATACATATAACTTCTTTTTTTCTGAATTCCTTTTCCTCCTTTTGAGTGCATTATTTGCTTAAATCTCCTCCAAATTCCGCCTAATCCATTCGTCTTATTACCCCCTGTCATTTGGTTGATTCTTCTGAAACCATACTCTGCCCTCTCTATTCTTTTCTTATCACTGTAAATCCCAGCAAAATCATCAGTTTATTTTCAGTCCCTTTTTCTTCAATATTATCTCCTTGTTTATCATTTTTATTTTACAACATTGTATATTCTGAGTGTTCTGTTCCAACCCTGTTACTGATTTCTTACCACCTGTAATTTCCAAAAGATAGGTTTTTATGTCTTCATGAATGTATTTTAACATCCCAATTAATATTTCATGCATGCACGCTTCCATACTGTCAAATTTACAGTTATTCATCATTGGCAACTTTCAGTCTTGAAAGACTATGGTATCGTGCTCTAGAAAGAGTTCTTAGAACAACATCTAGTGTGGCTAAAAAGGCCAGTCCGAGAGTGGCAATCTCTTCTACACTGAGGGCAGATCCATTCTGTCTCCTGCCCAGCCTCCGGATTTCGCTGTTTCCAAGATTGCCTTTTTGCCTCAACCTGCTAAACAAGTCTCTCCTCAAAATAGAGAAGGGCATGCTGCGTCTTTAGTCTCCAAGCTGAACGATCAGAGGTCAAGGTTTCCCAGCTGCAAATGTCCATTCCTAAGGCCTTTAAATCCCTCTTACATATATCCTTATATCACAGCTGGGGTCTCCTTCTGGGGTGCTCTCCCTGCGCTAGTTCACCATACAAGAGATCTTTTGGAATCCGCTCATCATCCATTCTCACAACATGCCCAGACCAGCAAAGATGTCACTGTTTCAATAGTGTATACATGCTAGAAATTCCAGCACATTTCAATACTGTGCTATTTGGAACTTTGTAATGCCAGATGATGCCATGGATACTTCGGAGACAGTGCATATGGAAGGTATTCAACTTTATCTCTTGACGTGCGTAAAGGGTCCAAGACTCGCTGCAATACAAAAGTGTGCTCAGGACCAGGCTCTATAAACCTGGACCTTAGTATGTTCTGTCAGATTCTTATTAAGCTATACTCTCTTTCTGAGTCTAGAGAATGTGGTGGCCGCTTTACCAATATGTTTATTCAGCTCATTATCTAGAGAGAGTGTCGGCGATGGTTGAGCCAAGATACATAAAGTCATGGACAACCTCCAATTCTTGTGCAAAGATTGTAATATGGGGAGGTGAATCCATGCCCTGACCCATGACTTTCATTTTTTTCAGGCTGATTATTAATCCAAAATCTTGGCAGGCCTTGCTAAAATAGTCAATGAGTCATTAAAAGTCTTTGGCAGCTTGAGCAGAAACGGCAGCATTGTCAACAAAGAGGAAATCCCGTGAACATTTCATCTGGACTTTAGACTTTGCTCTCAATCTAGAGGGGCTAAAGAGTTTTCAATCTGATTTGATCCGGAGATAGATGTCCTCTTACAGTTCCAAAAGCATGCTGCAGCCTGACAGCAAAAAAGATGCCAAATAAAGTTGGCCCAAAGACGCAGCCCTGTTTCACTTCCTTCACGTGTCAAAGGAATCTGATGTTAAGCCATCAAAAACTACTGTTACCTTCATTTCCTCATGAAGGGAAAGGATGTTGAGCAGCTTGGCTGGACAGCTAATCTTGGTGAGAATTTTATAAAGGCCATCCCTACTAACCAGGTCAAAAGCTTTTGTAAGATCTATAAACGCTACAAAAAGTGGCCGTCTTTGTTCCCTGCATTTCTCCTGCAGATGTCTAAGAGAAAATACCATATCTTTAGTGGATCTGTTGGCTCGGAATCCACACTGTGATTCTGGATAGCCTTTCTCTGCAAGCACCTGGAACCTCTTCAATACAACACAGGCAAGCAGATTCCCTACCACACTAAGAAGAGAGATGCTGCGGTAGTTGTTACAGCTGCCCCGTCACCTTTATTCTTATATAGTGGATGATATTTGCATCCTTCATGTCCTCCAACAGAGAGAGAAGATTGCATGCAGTTCTATGGAGATGATCTCTTTACAGCACTTCAAAACTTTTTCAGGGATATTATCTTTCCCAGCTGTCTTGCCTGAGGTGAGTGAGTCCAGAGCTGCATTTAGTTTCTCTAAGATTGGCTCACTGTCAAGCTCCTCCAGGACAGGCAAGCATTCAATGCCATTCAAAGCATTGCTTGTCAGTTATCACATTTTCTCTAGAATATAACTCAGAGTAGTGGTGCACCCAGCGTACCATCTGCTGCATCCTGTCCTGGATAAACTCACCTGTAGCAAACTTCAAAGGGGCAAATTTATTCTGTGTTGGTCCTAAGGCTTGCTTGATGCCATCATAAATCTCCTTGATGTTGCATGTGTCAGTTGCTATCTGAATCTGAGAACAAAGCTGCAACCAGTAGTCATTTGCACATCTCCTGGCAGCCTGTTGGACATTGCTACAAGCAGCTCGCAGAACCTGTAGATTTCTCACACTGTAGCAAGCTTTATATTCAATCAGCACTCTCCTTTTTTCCTCAATGTCTGATATCAGCTCCTTTGAGTTGAGCTTCAAACCAATCTTCTGTCTTTCTGATCTTCTTACCGAATACAGACAGGGCGGTGTTATAGACAGCATTCTTGAAATATTCCCTTCTTCCGAACACATTTATTTCAGCCAGGCCTGGGAGCGTTTCCTCTAATGCATGTACAAATTCCTCCACTTGCCCCGGTTGCAGGTCTTGCTGATGTTGATTCGTGGTCTTTCTTCCTTCTTCAAGTGATGTAACCTCTTTGTTTGCAGCTTTATTCTGCTGCACACCAAAGAGTGGTCTTTATCGCAGTCAGCACCCTGATAGCTACATGTGATTGTAATGCTGGGAAGATTAGAATGCCTGGTCAATATCAAGTCGAGCTGGCACCATTGCCTCAATCTTGGATGCCTCCAAAAGACTCTGAGGCTTTGTTTTGAAGAATGTATTGCTAACACATAAACCGTAGTAGAAGCAAAATTCCAGCAGGCGTTGGCCATTTTCATTCATGTTCCCAATGCCAAACTGACCTAAATTGGTAGGTCAAGAACTATAATTGGCTCCAACTCTGGCATTAAATTTTCCAAGGATAAACAGTGATTCTTTCTCAGGGACTTTCTTGATTGTGGTGACCAGATCATTGTTAAATTGGTCTTTCTACTGATGATATAGTTGGTGCATTTGTATATTGTTCATTATATGTTGTGAGCCGCCCTGAGTCTTCAGAGAGGGGCAGCATAGAAATCCAATAAATAAATAAATAAATATGCACTAATTAGAGTGACCAATTGTGCTACTAAGTGGAGTTGTAAGGACAGAATCCGCTCGCTCCCTACGGCAGGTGGAGTGTTGAATCATAGTAGCATGTTTTTTTCCTATCATGCTGTGGCCGTCTCAGTTAATGGCGACAAGTTGCCCTTTTTCAGCATCCAGTCAAGAGGCTAGTTCCAGCTTCCTGTGTGGTTTGCAGAACCCCTCAGACCACCGACCTGTGCCTCCCCTCTTCACCACCCTTCCAGGGCAGCTCTGGCCTAGGTCCGATGGATTCAAACCCCCAAACAACTGGAAATTTCCTTGGAGAATCTGAGGGAAGCATTGTGGTGCCTCTCTGAGGCATGAAACTTCTGAATAAGCCTAGGGGCATGGACGTTCCTTACTGCTACCCACTCTGCCTCTGTCAATGAAAACTCTTTCTATAAGAACTAGATAATGCAACTCCCCCTTGCGGTATTGAGAATCAAGGATCTGTTTAACCTCAAAGTGCTTCTCTCCATCTCCATATGGGAGGGAGAAGTGAAATAATGACCAGCCTCAGTAGTAAGCTGTGGGGGTGCTTTAGGAAATATAGTGAAACATTGTGTAAATGTACCTACTTTTTTTGATCACTTTAATTCCACCGTCACTGGATTTATAATCCAGATGATATGGATAGGACCTATATACGTAGGGCTCAGATTTTTTGCAGGGTTGGCCCAATTGCAACAACTTTGCGGACAAGTACACCTCATCCCCTATTCTAACTCTCTGAAGTGCTCTCTTCTTGTTAGCCTGTCTCTTTTGCACTTCTAATGTTTGTGTACTACAGGTTAGATGGCTTTCAGAGTACTCATCCACACTGCTAATGAAATCAACGAAGGAGATTCTTTTTTTTTAATGTAAAAGTTTTTAGTTGGGTTTTTATACATGCTGTATAAAGAGTATAGTCAGGTTCCCAGCAAAGGGGATCTTAGGGCATGTCACAAAGTGGGCCTGCTTAGAGTAAGTCTGTAATGATCTAGATCAGCGTTTCCCAACCGGTGTGCCGTGGCACACTAGTGTGCCGCGAGACACGGCCAGGTGTGCCGCCAAGCTCCAGCTGGGCGGGGCGCTGCCGGTACTTCCGTCCTGGGGCTCCCGCTCGCAGCTGTCCCCCGGCTCCTGCTCGATGCCGCGGTTTTCGGCGCTCTCCTGCTGGGCCCCAAAGAAGGAAGGCAGGAAGAAGGAGAGCTCCATTCTTCGCGCCTTTTTCCCGCCTTCCTTCTTTGGGGCCCAGCAGGAGAGCCCAGAAAACCGCGGCATCGAGCAGGAGCCGGGGGACAGCTGCTAGTGGGAGCCCCAGGACGGAAGTACCGGCAGCGCCCCGCCCAGCTGGAGCTTCCCTGGCGTCGGCGGCAAGTGTCCTTTGTGGCCCGGCGGGAGGGCACTGGCGATGGGAGTGGGGGGGGCGGCCGCAGGCAGTCGCGGGGAGATGGCGGCGGCGAGAGGGAGCTCCAGGCGGCGGCGAGAGGGAGCACTCACTCTCTCTCTCTCTCAGCTGACTGCAAGCGGGAGCCCTGACGGTGGCGGTTGGACGTGCTGCTGGACGTCGTACATGCTGGCGCTGCGGGCCTGGCATATACAGTGTCCAGCAGCACGTCCAGCTGCCGCCGTCAGGGCTCCCGCTTGCAGTCAGCTGAGAGAGAGAGAGAAAGAAAGAAAGAGAGACATATAAGAGAGGCAGAGAGAGAGAGAGAGAGAGACATAGCAAGAGAGGCAGAGAAAGAGAGACAGAGCAAGAAAGAGAGACAGCAAGAGAGGCAGAGAAAGAGAGATAGAGAAAGAGAGACATAGCAAGAGAGGCAGAGAGAGAGAAAAAGAAAGAGAGACATAGCAAGAGAAAAAGAGAGACTTAGCAACAGAGACACAGAGAGAGAGAGAAAGAGAAAGAGAGACATAGCAAGAGAGACAGAGAGAGAGAAAGAGAGAGAAAGAAAGAGAGATAGCAAGAGAGGCAAAGAGAAAGAGACATATAGCAAGACAGTGAAAGAGAGAGAGAGCAAGAGAGAGAGAGAAAAGCAAGAAAGAGATAGCAAGAGAGACAGAGAGAGAGAGAGAGAGCAAGGGAGAGAGAAAGACATAGAGGAAGGGAAGGAGGGAGAGAGAAAGAGAGCAAAAAAGAGAGGAAGAAAGAAAGAGGGATGGAGAGAGAGAAAGAAGGGAAGGAAGGAAAAGAGAGAAAGAGGGAGAAATAGAGCGAAAGGGAGGAAGAGAGAGGGGTTTTTTGTCCAAACTTCTTTAGCCCGCCCCCGCCCCCTTTCAATGTTCCCCAGGATTTTGAAAATATGAATAATGTGCCGCAGCTCAAAAAAGGTTGGGAAACACTGATCTAGATCACAGTATTTCCAGTGCTTTCCAACAGCTCCACAATAAAGTCTCATAGATATCTCACCCCAGGAAGGATATTCTGCCTCCATTCATGAAGCTGAGGAAACTCTGAAGTTGCATCTTCATTTGCAGAGGCTCCCACTAAGATCGCTCGAACCTTCCAGGGATCCAGCTCTATGCCATCTTTTAAAATCCAGTACTCTGGATAGTCTAAGCTGATCTTGCGTTTATCACCCTTGGACAACTTAATGAAAAGCTGAGTCCTCCTAGCTTTTCAAGCACTGCTCTCACTAATTTCATATGCTCTTCTTTGGTTTTTGTACATCAATATATTGTCCAGATACATGAAGACCACCTTGTACAAGTGCTTATGCAGGACTTCATTTATTAGCTGCATGAATGCTGCTGGAGTCCTGCTGTAGCACAAACAAAACTGGTAGCAACCTTGAAGGCAGTTGAATTATGTTTTCCATTAACCCCCCTCCTTAATTTTCATTCTGTAGTATGCATCCTTCAAGTCCAATTTCATAAAAAATTTCCCTTTGCAAGGTGACCCAACATGTCCTTCATTAGAGGGAGTGGGTCTATAAGACTAGATAATGCAACTCCCCCTTGCGGTATTGAGAATCAAGGATCTGTTTAACCTCAAAGTGCTTCTCTCCATATGGGAGGGAGAAGTGACATAATGACCATTCACTACACATATACAATTTAGTCCTCTATAATTGTCCAACAGCCTAAATCAGGGGTGTCAAATTTATGGGCACGGGCCAGAGGTGTCATGCACTCGCCCTGCCCACCTCCGGTTTAGCAAAGGGAAAAGTTGTGATAAGTGACATGATGAAAATGTGATGAACCAAGTTGCTCGAAGATTGTGTGGCAGCCCCCCAGCCACTCCCCAGAATAGACAATTCTGATAAGAGTTCCTTGCTCAGCCCAACTCAGATACGATAGATCAGCAAGCACAGAGGCCAGTCTCCCAGGTGGCTGGGTAGGTGATGGCAGACTTGAGCCAAGAAATGGGCTAGGTGCCTTGGTCGCCCCTCAAAGAGGATCACCAAGGGGATTGACTGCTGTTCCTCCTTCACAAAGGCATATCCCAGGATGAAATGTCATGCTACCAGTGATGAATCCCAGATGCAATTGCAAGACCAGGGCCCTGACTACAGCTCTGGCCTTGACCACAGCCAGGGTGCTACTGGCTGCAACAGAGGAGGAGGCATGACAAAGCCTGTTTGCACCAGCATTCTAACTTGTGCTGCTGACTAAAGGATAGGAGAGGGAATTGCTAGAGTTTCCACGATTCCTATGCCATTAGCAGAGGCAATGCCTGGTGATGCCGCAGCACAAATATCTATCCATGTGAACTTCTCTCTCAGATGCTTCTATTGATGAGCTGCAACTGACAATAGGGATGTCCCACTTAGCAGGATCATCCTATTCAGCTAGCCACTTTGCTCTCCATCTGCTACCTTAGACCATGTTGATTCCAGCAGGAAGAAGGAGGTCTTTGGGCTTTGCTGCCTTGTCCATATTCATCGCCCAGGGGTCTTCAGTCCCTGGTATGGGGCATCTCTCACTTGCTCCTTCCTGACTGTGGGTGATTGCTTGGACTTCTTGGGTTTTGGTTTAGGGCATGAGCAAGCGACCTATGCTCTTGCTCCAACCTGAGGTAGCGACCGCTGTTCCCAACCCAGGATATGTCTCTGGCTTCCTTTTTTCTTCCATGTCTTTGGCTGTAGCCAACATCTCAAGGATGACCACCTGGTGAATTCCATGTAGGCTATTACCCTGAGAACTAGCTTAATGTCAACTGTCCCACTACATTAAACAGCAAAAGAAACTCTTGGAACATTTTTTTTCTCTAAAAGTATAACTTTAATTAAAAGCCTTACGGGTACAGAAAAGCCAATTATGATGTTTTCGTGCACAAAATAACATCAGAAAACTCCCACCCGCCACGAACCTTCCAATCACTGTTTTTATATTTTGCAAATGGGCTATCTGCCTCAGATGTTCCCAGGCAACGACCTTTGAGTTTGGGTCTGTCTCACGTTTCCAGGAAACTTGCATTTCAAAGTTCCCTCTCAAACCTCCCTTATATCCCAATGCCTGAAAAAAGCTTTGAAAAAGCTACATTTGTAGTATAAGTCACATCCAAATTTTCAGTCTCTTTAAGGGGGGGAAGTGCATCTTATACTCTGAAAAATATAATAGATATTTTAATTAACAGTCAATTAACTTCAGATTTCAGGTCCAGATAAAAAAACAATTGAACACTATTCATGCCTTTGTAACAGAAATAAAAGAGCTTGGGAGCAAGATTTGGGACTATAGGAGATTTAATAACTATTCTCCCACTTAATATGCAATAGTTGGATCAGTTAGCAGTTGGATTTTAGTAATGGGCACTATCACCTGTCATTCTTGAATGCTGAAGATTGTGTCCTCCAATAGTTGCATATGTTCGGCTATACCTGGCCTGCTCAGTGCCAAAATTGTGCTATACCTATTTTAAATGTATATTACATGATCCAAATGTATATTACAATGATCCAATGATCATAAAGAAAATTCATTATTATGCACATAAAGAAGAGTGTAACCATATACTGTATTTTTTAAATAAGTGCTGATGCTTCATGGGGTGCCATTCTAGATGGTGTCCTAATCTTTGCTGTTAAGCATTCAATTAGCAATTAAGAGGTATTAGTCATAAAATCCAGATAAAAACTAGCAGAAGCAATGTAGTATTTATTCTAAGGCTTTGCAGTATTTTGGATTTGATTTCCAAAATTACTTTAGAGCACTTAATATATCATATTTACAACCTTTTAAAACAGCCACACTTTTCTGGGGTAATAAAACATATTCTTGAACTTTGGTTGTTTGTTTGCAATCTATTTCCAAAATAACCTGGTCAGAATTGGTTGATCAGAAATGATCATTTGACTAGCTTTTAAGATTCATTAAGTGGATTATGCTATTGTCAATAATTGGAAAGGATTGAAAACTTTTAGAATATGACTTAATTTACCAAGAAATTATAAGTGAATATATATATCTATAGTATAAATTCATGTACCCATGAAGCAGGTACTTATATGCATAGCAACCTAAAATCCTTTTCAGACATTTGCAGTAAAAATTACTCTATGAACCAAACTTTCAAAATACATTTGGTTGATAGCATTTATTAAACTTGCTCCATGTAGAAATGAATAAGAAATTTAAATGTCAACAATTTTTTAAAGTTTGGGCATCAGCTGACTGGCATTTATTTATAAAAGGGGGCCCATAAATATGTTGTTTAATGGTTACAGCACATTCATTTTTCTGACAATCTTGAGAAAGTGGAGGGTTGGGACATCATTTATATCTAGCTTAAAATGTAATTTATTAAAGTGAACAGTTTTTTTATTGCACCACACATTAGACATATTCATTGATGGTTACTCTGATAACTAACCCATCCCTTTCCGCAATCACTACTGTGTGCCATGAAACTCACAAGATAGTGTGATGTTTGTGATCAATAAAGAATTCCTGGCTAATTAAACAAGCAAAATTTATTGGCCCTCAGTCATGTATGTATGTATGTACGTTTGTTTGTTTGTTTGTTTGGTAGTTATATATGTCTAAGCATATTAAGATATATTTAATTCTAACTTTTTTCTCAAACTTCCAAGGTTGGTTCTGTGGTTGCTGTTGGTTGGATACGATCCAAGAAAGCTGTTGACTGGCATCTCTTCCGCAATATCTTTCTAGCTTGGTTTGTGACTGTTCCTGTAGCTGGCTTATTCAGTGCTGGCATTATGGCAATCTTAATGTACGGAATATTACCATACGTCTGATACTTCACTGTTCTTTTCTGAAAAAAAGGGAGTATCTCTTAAGTCTCATCTTCAGAAAGCAGAACTCCCTGATCAACCATAAGTAAGAGATAGTCTGCAAGTCATTTATCCTCAGTATCTAACATCTACTGTACATATTATGAGTATCTTTGGTGCCATTTCTTCGTACAATGTTTGTGTGTGTGTCTGTGTGTATATATAGATATACACCATATACATACACACTTGTAGTTGATAATACTACCTTAAGTTATAAGTGAGATGAAAATAATTGCCTAGATCTTAATCTCTAGTAAAACTTGTATATAATGCATCATTTATTGGTGATTTTTAAAACCCATTAGAGAAGCTGGGACATTTGTCAATATAATAATATATGATGAAGCAAAATGTAAACTGAGTAAGATTCTTTTTTGAAAAAAAGTTTAATGATACTGAAACAAAATAGTACAGAAGTACATTGATAAAATGTGGTTCATATCATGTTGTTGTGTATAATATACCGTATGCAAATTGATTTTATAAATACTTTTAAAATGTAGCTTTTTAATGTTGCATTTCCCTTATATATTTTGGATAAGAAAGTTTAGACAGTACCAAAGAAGGGGAATAGCTTGACAGTATTATACTGTTTGTCAGTATGTGTATTTGCTATTGCTCTCTTTCCCTAAATATTTTAATTAGCATTCTTTTCTACTCATCAAACACCAGCAATGCCAAGATAATATTAATATTTTCTTGTAAGTAGGGA